>NC_091122.1:175186954-175374454 GCF_040183065.1 Periplaneta americana
CGTGAAACAAGACAGCATCGCATTCCGATGCATCTTGTATGTCGTCTGGGCGCTGCAGGCTATGAAACTAACACTGTGACCTCCTTCATAGACAGTTATTTCGCTTCAGAAGGAGAATAGATTTTCGCTGAGGTCCGCCGGGTCACCAGAGAGAGTAATAATAATATAGTTTATGGCGAATGTGGCAACTTAAGGTGTAACGATGCGTTTAGTCAGGCAATTGCGTGTTTCTGCTTTTTTTTCTCATGACGTTTTAGAAGCCGTGCGCACGTTCTCTTGTAAGAATTACTTGTTCATGCGTAGTGGAAGAAATGTGACTTGTACATTGTATTGTGAGAGATAGAAAACATGAAAAAAAGTTATACGTTTTCAAATCGATATTTGATATATATGTATACTAAGTTACATAGAAGACATAAAAAAATCAGTAACACCGGTATGAACAAAGTTAATACACAGACACATACACATTAAAAAGAAAAAGAAAATAAAAAAAATATTACTTACTTACTTACTGGCTTTTAAGGAACCCGGAGGTCCATTGCCGCCCTCACATAAGCCCGCCATTGGTCCCTATCCTGAGCAAGATTAATCCAGTCTCTATCATCATATCCCACCTCCCTCAAATCCATTTTAATATTATCTTCCCATCTATGTCTCGGCCTCCCTAAAGGTCTTTTTCCCTCCGGCCTCCCAACTAACACTCTATATGCATTTCTGGATTCGCCCATACCTGCTACATGCCCTGCCCATCTCAAATGTCTCGATTTAATGTTCCCAACGATGTCAGGTGAAGAATACAATGCGTGCAGTTCTGTGTTGTGTAACTTTCTCTATTCTCCTGTAACTTCATCCCTCTTAGCCCCAAATATTTTCCTAAGCACCTTATTCTCAAACACCCTTAACCTCTGTTCCTCTCTCAAAGTGAGAGTCCAAATTTCACAACCATAAAGAACAACCGGTAATATAAGTTTTATAAATTCTAACTTTCAGATTTTTTGACAGCAGACTGGATGATAAAAGCTTCTCAACCGAATAATAGCAGGCATTTCCCATATTTATTCTGTGTTTAATTTCCTTCCGAGTGTCATTTATATTTGTTACTGTTGCTCCAAGATATTTGAACTTCTCCACCTCTTCAAAAGATAAATCTCCAATTTTGATATTTCCATTTCGTACAATATTCTCGCCACGAGACATAATCATATACTTAGTCTTTTCGGGATTTACTTCCAAACCTATCTCTTTACATGCTTCAAGTAAAATTCCCGTGTTTTCCCTAATCGTTTGTGGATTTTCTCCTAACATATTCACGTCATCCGCATAGACAAGCAGCTGATGTAACCCGTTCAATTCCAAACCCTGTCTGTTATCCTGGACTTTCTTAATGGCATACTCTAGAGCAAAGTTAAAAAGTAAAGGTGATAGTGCATCTCCTTGCTTTAGCCCACAGTGAATTGGAAAAGCATCTGACAGAAACTGACCTATGCGGACTCTGCTGTATCATAAAATAACTAACTAAACAAACTAGCGTAAATAATTTTTGTTGTCTTAATGATAAATTAACGTTCAGCTTAGTATTATAGCTAAACAGAAGTAAGCTCACATCAACTGGGAACCTTTGACAGTGTATTCTGGTTGCATGAAACGTAACTGTGAAAGAAAAGTAGAGTGAAAGGACTGGAGTAAAAAAAATGTAGACCTGCTTGGAGCGAGGCACAAAGAACACGAAACATGTAAAAAGCAAGAGAATTGCCAAGCGTTTGGTCTTGCTAATAATTTATGAAGTACTCAAATATAGGCTAAGTCTCTGCGCGCCATTCCATCTCTTCAAGGAAGCGTGAATAAACACAAGTGTTAGTAGAAGCTTGCTAATGGCCGAGCCGTCCACGGTGGAACAAGCGCACAACTCCATTCCATATTAACATGAATTTTATTTATTTTTTTCTTTATAAGTAGAGTTCGGATTTTAGTTAAAAATCTATTTTAACTCTTAAATGAGAAGTGCATAAAATGTATTTATTTGTTTATTTATTTATTTCATCAATCTTTGTTCACGTCATGGCGGATTAGATGTATTCCAGTTCTTAATCTGCCATCACTCTCAATACAAATATAATAATAATAATAATAATAATAATAATAATAATAATAATAATAATTTATGTAATCTGACAGGATTAAGGCCATAAGGCCTCTTCCATCCTACCAGATAGCACATATAAATACAAAAAAGAAATACAAACACTGAGAAAATGATACAAATTAAGTTAAAGCCCTATAGAGGGTCAACAGAGTCAAAAGTACATTATAGAGCTCTCATCGAGCTAATACGACAAAAAGAAAGAAAACAGAGATAGCAATGATGATATTGATAACTGACAATAATAATAATAATAATAATAATAATAATAATAAATACATTACATATTAATTTTCAATTTTACAACAGCATAGTTACAATATTTACTATATGCCATGGGTTAAGATGAAGTTGCGCAACCTGACAGGTGTTCAGCAAACAATTCCACGAACTAGAATGTGATTTTTTAATTTAATTTTGAATTTTGATATTGTCCGACAGTCTCTGACGTGGTCAGGGAGAGAATTCCAGAGGCGTGGAATAGATATGCTGAAAGATGATGAGTAGAAGGATGTTCTGTGCAGAGGAATAGAGAGAAAGGTACATGTTCCGGGTTCGAGGTAGTGAAAGGTAAACAAAACGAGATGCTAGGTAAGAGGGTGTGGAGGTGTGGATGATTTTAAATAGTAATAAGAGAGAGTTGAAGAATCTTCTTTCTTTAAGTGGACTCCAAGACAACAATTCTAGTGACGGTGTTACATGATCGAATTTTCTAATGTTACAAACGAAACGAACGCAGATATTGTGAACACGCTGTAGTCTATGAGCAAGATCAGTATTTAGATTCGTGAATAAAGAGTCGCAATAATCGAAGTGGGGCATCACTAAAGTTTGGATCAGGTTTTTTTTAAGGCTGAGAGGTAAAACATTGGTTAAGTGTTTGAGGGAGTGAATTATGGAAAAAGTTTTCTTACATATGTAGGTCACTTGACTTTGAAAATTTAAATTTGAATCTAAATATACCCCTAAATTTTTTACTGTCTTACTACATGTAATAACACAAACTAATACATTATGAACCTATAAGTATCCTCTGTTTACAATAATAAAACTAATAATAATAATAATAATAATAATAATAATAATAATACACAACTAATACTAAGTATAGCGCTTGTATTTACAACTCCTACCTTAGCTTTTTTCATTTTATGCTCAATCTCTTAAGAATTATTCTGTTAACTTCATTGACTACTCTTCGTAATTTCTTATCGTGTGACTACTCAACATTTATAATTCCATCTCCGTTAGAGCTTTGACTTTCTCTTCCCATCTAGTTTTAACTCTAAAAGGAAATTTTCCTAATTTATGCAAATTGCTGGCGTTTAGGTGACCATTCATTTTTTTATAAGCTACTATAGCGTTTATTTGTAGAAATTTTTTATCCACCCAACTGTGTCTCAAATCATTCGTTGCCTGACACTTTCGCGCAATATGCATTGCGTCTTCAGCTAGTCCACACAAAGGACATTAATCCTTCTCTACGTTCCCTCTCTTATTCTTGAGTCTCCAGATACCTAATCTCCACCATGCCATTCCTGTTCTCTCTTCCCTTGAATTTAGTCTAACATATTCTTCCTGCTCCCAAAACTGCTTAACCTCCCTATAGTATTTTAGTGATCCTAGGTCTTTAATATTACTAAAAATATTTTATCTCGAAGTTTCGTTTGCCCTCTCTTTTACTATTCTTCCAATAGTTTTTGTGGCATAAAATTGCAAATTCACTTTTCATAGAAAACTATGCTTATAACTGGTACTTTTATATAAAGGGTTAGTTAAAAGTCCCGCACCACCTAAATAACTTTTGAAGCATACGGTTCAGTGACATGAAACTTGGTATGTGAAGATAACCATATACCAAGAACTCAATACTGGTATTACCGAGTTTTTTATACTTCCGGTTTAACCGGAAGTAACTCCAACTCTCTTATTTTAAATGCAACAGTCCACACCTGTGGAGTAACGGTCAGCGCGTCTGGCTGCGAAACCAGGTGGCCCGGGTTAGAATCCCGGTCGGGGCAAGTTACCTGGTTGAGGTTTTTTTGGGGGGGTTTTCCCTCAACCCAATACGAGCAAATGCTGGGTAATTTTCGATGCTGGACCCCGGATTCATCTCACCGGCATTATCACCCTCATATCATTCAGACGCTAAATAACCTAGGTGTTGATAAAGCGTCGTAAAATAACCCAATAATAATAATAATAATAATAATAATAATAATAATAATAATAATAATAAATGGAACACCCAATATATATATATTTTTTATTTTTGAATAGTGTTCATTAAGAGCTTTTCAAAAAGTACCCACATTCGATACTTATGTACAAATTCAGTGTTGCTAAGTCAAGAAGACAGAAAAGTGTATCGAATATTAAACAAAAACAAGCTAGCTCACCTTCTAAATTATGTGTTCAAATTGGTAGCCCTCAGCTGCTTTACAATGTGTCACTCGATCATCGAAACCATTTAAGGAATGATTTAGCCAGGCTTTAGGAATGTCTTGCACCGCTTCCATTTTTATTAAGCAAACTGAAGTTGTACAGAAGTATCAAGTGTGGGTAATTTTTGAAAAGCTCTTAATGAGCTTTATTCAAAAATAAAAATATATTAAAATAAGAGAGTTGGAGTTACTTCCGGTTAAACCAGAAGTAGAAAAAACTCGGTAATACCATTATTGAGTTCCTAGTGTATGGTTATCCCCACATACCAAGTTTCATGTCACTGAACCACATGCTTCAAAAGTTATTTAGGTGGTGCGGGACTTTTAACTAACTCTGTATAAATCCCATAAGGGTAACTGCCCTTCAGTTAGGGTTGCCAAAAGACACAGCATCCTAAACAAATAAAAATAAACGTTTATATTATCAGTATTATGTTTATCAGGAAACTATCCTTGGGGAGGTACGTTTATTCAATAAATGAGGACCGTTTTTGCAAAACTTGCTAACTGAAAAAAAAAAAAAAAAAAAAAAAAAAACTAAATTTTACAGGCGACACAAAACATTACAGTAAGCAAGTTTTGCTGTAACTCTCACTTATAGCAGAAAGAAAGTTTTGAAAAAACGATCACACTTTGACACACTACAATGAAAAGAAATAACCCAATTTTATTAAGACGCTTTGAACATCATGTAGAGGCCTGCCTTATGTTAACGAATCCATCAAAATCTCAATTTTGCAGTTAGCAAGTTTTGCAAAAACGGTCCTCAATTATTCATAATCAGATACAATATAAAGTAATTTAGATGTACAAGTAAATAGTGATTTAATATTATCTTAGTTCTAAGTGAACATTGTAATTGGTTGGCCTATTATTTTCACATCTTAAAATAAAATAAAATAAAAACATACAATCTGGCAACCCTAATGGAAGCCCACATTTATACTGAGGCCAAGAATGATATCGAAGTATAAACGGAAGATAGACGAGGAGGAGGAGAAGAAGAAGAATAAGACGAAGAAGAAGTAGAAGGAGGAGGAGGTAAATGTCCATCATTCTTGTATAGAAATTGTTTACTAATAACTGGGATTCGAACCAAGACGTCAAGGCAGAGAAACTGTGGCAAACGCTACGCTTTCTAGAGAGCAATAATGAGACGTTAGGCCTTCCCGATGAGCTGGTCTTCATTTTCCTTTCACCCAAACTGGGGCAATTAGAAGTGTTGTGAAGTTAATTATGCCTTCAAAACCGAAAGGCCATCTCACTCGATGAGCACGAACCGTGGACCAAGACCGAAGGAAAGCGACGTAATAACTGTGCTTGGTACTTCATCATCCTGGTCAGACGAGCGTTCTTCGAAGTTCTCAAATAGCTCTTCACGAGTTGTGATTTACAAGCACTCATTCTCCGAATTATACACTGAAATATATAGGTACTCTCTTTTCCATTATAAAGGAATCTGGCGTTGCTACTGTGTCACTTGAACCTGGAGCTGACCATTTGGTTTTTACTTCCTCATTAAATTTCCCCCCCCCCCACCCCTTGAAATTATTTAAGGTAGGCTCTGCATCGACACTTGGAATAAAAATTTACAATTTCCCCTCAATTTAATTCAAAATTCACTTACTGTAGTCCCGTCGCTCTAATTTCCGGCAGCCAATCGCGTTGCAGGTCGGCTACATTTAAACGTGTGCGTCTTGTGATTCGCTGAGGAAGACGTTATTTATTTCTTAAGGGGAGAGGATGGTATTTTTAAAAACTTTTTTCCCATTTGGTGTAAAATATTATTTTTTTTGTATGTAGAGAGCTCATAGCTGTGGCAACTGAACCAAATAAAAATATTTTGAAAAAAAAAAAAAAATATATATATATATATATATATATATATATATATATATATATATATATTGGGGGGCCCAAATTTGAAAAATATATACCTAATGCAGGATGGTACTAAAACCGATATATCTAAACCGTTTTTAAAGATAGATTCAAAAACTTTTTTGCAATGTATTTGCAAAAGCATGTTCTACGAACTATCTGTAACAGAATTTTGATATTAGTCCCTACGTTTGTAAAATAAACAATTAAAATTTAATAACAATTTTTTGAGTTCCTTTCTTGCAAACAAACGGACGTATTTTTAAAATGAAATCAATTAACAAAATTCTGTTGTTTCCTAATAGTCTAAAGAATGTGTTTTCTAAATTTCATGCATGTATCTTTAATAGTTCAGAAATTATATCCATTTTTGTCTGGCAATGTAGCAAAAAAAACTGAAGTTACTGGAAACCGATAAAAGTGGGCGTGTGATTTAACAATCCATAGCGCAGGAAGTTTAAAAATGACGTCTCAACATCCGATAAGGGCACAAATACCCACAAAATGTTATGCAATGCATTCCACACATATCAAAGGGTATTTTAAAGAAAAAAAAATTGAAAATTTAACTTACCGGAAACAACAATAAAAGTGGGCGAGTGATTTAAAAATCCATAACGCAGGAAGTTTAAAAATGACGTCTCAACATCCGATAAGGGCACAAATACCCACAAAATGTTATGCAATGCATTCCACACATATCAAAGGGTATTTTAAAGAAAAAACATTTGAAAATTTAATTTACCGGAAACAACAATAAAAGTGGGCAAGTGATTTAAAAATCCATAACGCAGGAAGTTTAAAAATGGCGACTCAACATCCGATAAGGGCACAAATACCCACAAAATGTTATGCGATGCATTCCACACAAATAACAGAGTATTTTAAAGATTTTTTTTTAATTTACTCATTTTTCACCAAGAAATACCATCCTCTCCCCTTAAGGCTCGATAAATACTTAATATAATCGCCCGCCATTTTGGCTCTTTCGTTGGCGTTCGCAGGAAGCACACGAAGACGTTATTTGCCGCTCATTTATTTGCTGAATTACAGTGCGTTCGATTTATTATCATAGGAGCTACGACATGATAATGTTTAACGGTGTGGCAAATAGATTCCCCGTATGGTAGCTCGGCAACGAAAGAGCAAAAATGGCGAACGATACTACGTACCTAGACTTTATAGAGCCTTCACTTCCTAAGACGTAAGCAAAGAGGAGGAGTCACGCCGGGAATAACAACGTCGCGACTATACTTTCTTACAGTTAAATGAAAGGAATGCAAAAGGAAACAGAAAAAAAAGTTTGATTAGTCATAGTGTTTTGTTTACTTTTATGGCCTACTCAACATAATTTTACATACTTAGGCCTATTTGTCTCAAGTTTGAAGTCCATAGAACAAGTTTAATAAATAGTTAAAAGACACGAAACTGGTGAACTGGTAAACGTTTTACACATTCACATGTAAAATTTAATAGATATTCGGAATGTATACATTTTTATATAGGGTGTCATTTAAAAAATAAAATTTTTCTGTCACATCCTGCATGTTTGAATAACTAACTTTTTTTCGAACATTGATATCATATTGTATGGTTTATATCCAACAGCTTGTGTATAAAACTTTTTTCTTTTTTTGAAATTAAAATTTAAGACGATATGAGTAATATTCCATATTTTTAACACTCTGTGTATTCTTTCGGCAAGCATTTCTTCGCTTCCAATTGACCTAGATCGTTAATTTTTTTTCACGAAATTGATCCCTAAACAGTGTAGAATGTTGTAGTCTGGAATAAACTTAATAGCATTTCTCACTTATTGTTATGTAATTCTTTTTTTAACTCGTAAAAAAAGTTATTATTTTTTATTTATAAGGAGGCAATGGTTTTGCTTTGAACTAAATTAGTTTATTTTATATTACAACATAGCTCTATGTCTCAGCTTCAATTTGATGTTTAAATGAAGTCGATAGCTCAATTCTAAGCGTACTTTTTACTTGCTCAAAGACTGAAAAAAGTTGAAAAAAACTGAAACAGGGTAAAAATGAAGTTAAAGTTCATGCTAGGTAACAAATAACTTAAATTTATGCTCCTAAAACCTTCCTGCAACATAGATGAAGCCCTCTTCTAATGTCTTGAGGTCGATTCTCCTCTTTTTCACAGCCCTCTGGTACCATCTTCGCTGCTGTTGCACAGGAGTGCACTGTATGCTGGCCTTCAGGGTTCCGGTCTAGTCTGCAGCACCATTGACACCAGCCATTGTTTATTTTACTGGGGTGATGCCTATCTTCCGGAACATGTCCAATTAAACTTCGTTGCCACAATTGAAGTGGCACATAGTATCCATGACCTCAAGTTTTAGGGTTGTATGACCTACATACGTTTCTTTGGGGCAACATCTCCAAATCAAACCATTGGAAGACTCGTTTGCATTCTGAGTCTTGTCTTGCAAACACCTTCTCAGCATACTGAGGTGTATAAGCTTTTCGTAAATTAATAGATTTAACCCACTTCTTGGTGCGAGGAGCTGCACATGGAGTATGAAAAAATTAAATTTCGTCCATCAATAGTGGGAAAACCTAAACATGTTATATATGTTTAAAATCTAGAAGAATCAGGCTATAATACGACAAAAATTTTTTTTCATTTTTTTTAAGAAAAATTGCCGTTCTAGGGGTCGATGCATACCTTAAGTCTCCTTCACAGGGAGCTTTACCTGAAAGCTAGATTTGCATAATATATAGGAGCTATTCCATCTCAAATCGAACGAAATATAGAGAAAATTGACCTTGCAATTTCTAAACACAATAAAACTTTTTTTGTACGTAGAGAACTGTGATACAATGCCTTGTGCAATGTTTGAGGCATCAGAACTTCATAGTGTTTAAATTAAAAATATTTAAATTTATCGTATTTTCATAAAATTAGCAACTTTAAACTGTTGTAGCTCCGAAACCCTTTCACCCAATAATCAAAATCATGGTTTATTTTGATGCTGAGAAATTAAAGTTTATATTGAGATATAAACAGATTTTCTTACATTTTGTGGAAATGGAGAAATTTAGATTTTTCCTTATTGAGACGCCTTTGCCAAGGAAAAAATATTTTAAAAATATACAGTTAGATTCTGCATTGGAAGTACAAATAAACAAATATTTTTTACTGATGGCACATTGATAAGAAAGTATTGAAAATATCAAATAAAGAAAATAAATAGTACGCGCGTGAACTAACCAGCTGACTGTGAGGCGGGAGCTAGCCGAGGCAAGCAAGGCCAGGAGACATAAACACGTGATGTGTCGTCTAGCAGTCATGGCTATGCTAGCTTTATCACAGGTATTCATAAACACAGGAGTAAAATGACGCCCACCGCTCGCATATCTTCAGTTCTCGGCCAGTGCGTGCGGTACTGCGCCGTTCAAGTCTAGGTGTGTGAAAGTAATCTAGTTAATACCCTCGAAACTTATTGCCGTACCACTAAGAAAACAATTCCGAATCCCTCTTAATAATGCAAGGTTTTTTTCTCAATATTTTTTTTTACATTTTTACAAATTGGCAAAAAGCCTAAAAGTAAGTAAAATCAGATTATCTGTCTCTCTGTGTACAATAAAAATAGGGATTACTTCTTAACATAACCTACCAAATGTCAGCTTCAAAATGAGCTCTCGTTCAATGTTCTGCAGTAAATGGTTCCAGAGTTCTGAACGCTAAAAGAATCTTGTTTGTATAAAATGCGCTAAATTTGTCGCTCAGTAATACGAAAACCGTTTGACTTTCGATAGTATATTTTTGCAAATGCACTCTCCTCAGCACCTTGTATAAATAGGGAAAAAATTAGAGTATAAAAAATGCGAGGTTTTTTACTGATCGATTTCATATAAAATAGCCCATACGTTATTGTAGGTATATTAGCAGAAAACCACAATATCAAGTCACACAGAGTTTGTGTGCACTCGATGTGGGTTTCTGGCGTCTTGTCAGCCCACTCGAGGTATGTGGATAAAAAGGAAAGAATTGAGACGGTGTCGGGTGAAGTTCCTGGGTAGTTCAGTCGGTAGAGCGTTGGTGCGCTCAGCCAAAGGTCCCGAGATCGATACCCAGCCCCAGAACAATTTTGCCCTTGAAATTATTCATATTAGGATATTGTTAACAAAAATCGACAATATTTATTTGATATTTTGCTGTACTTAGCTAAGGAATATATAAGTTTCGGAGGACATCATGAATGCTTAATTTTTTTCATCTCCATCGCTGTGAAATAACGGTTAACATATCTGATTGTGAAATGAGTAGGTTTTTTTCAGTAGGTTATTTTATGACGCTTTATCAACATCTTAGGTTATTTAGCGTCTGAATGAGATGAAGGTGATAATGCCGGTGAAATGAGTCCGGGATCCAGCACCGAAAGTTACCCAGCATTTGCTCATATTGGGTTGAGGGGAAAACCCCGGAAAAAACCTCAACCAAGTAACTTGTCCCGACCGGGAATCGAACCCGGGCCACCTGGTTTCACGGTCAGACGCTTGTGAAATGAGCAGGCCCGAGTTCAAATCTCGGTTGGGACAAGTTACTTGCTTGGGTTTTATTCCAAGGGTCTCCCTCAACCGATTTAAGCAGAATTGCTGGATACCTTTCGGCGTTGGACCTCGGACTCATTTTGTCATCATTTATTCCCTTGGCTCTGATTAAGTTGACGGTGCGGCGTGCTGTATTCGCAGCCTTTCTGTGACAAATTTAATATCATTCACATACATTGTGAACAACAATGATCCTTGTACGGATTTTAGGGTCTACCCCTCTCCAAGCAAATCCTTCTATCTTCGCCTGTGGTTTCTCCTATGAAATGTTCCTCCAAGGTTCTTCGGGAACAGAACACAAGCCCCACATCCACATTCCGATGTAACGCAATCGTCTGAAAGTTCATCGTTACATAACTGCAATATTTAAGATAGTCGCTGTTGCAACGCCACCTTGAGCCGTTTTTCCGCTCGACTCCCGCCGATACAGTTTTACATGAGAGGAGATGCTGAACACTTGACTATTTGCCTCACACATGGCGGACTAATTAATTCTGTGTGAATCTTCACGAACCATTAATCACGCAGCACCTGTGTCTCAATCGCGTCGCGTAGGTTGCAGATCTGCAAGGAGCATTACGCAATTCCCTTGCGGATTTTAACTACAACTTTCAGCTCAAGCCGGTTTCCCACCTGCCTCAGAATCCTTGCGCTGATGTCAAATTAAATGATTAAAGCCTTGTAGGTACATCCGGTCGCAATACTGTATCATCTGAGAAGCATCTAGTTCAAATCTTTGACGCAGAACTACGTCATTCTCCTCTCTGTTATGGAGACAATGGTGACATGGTGATTGACCGTCTCTTAAAAATACAACACTCTTTTTCTTCTTGTATTCTCTCTATCCCCCTTGACTTCCCGTCGTTCTTTTTGCATTCTTCTCGTTATCCTTGCATTCTTCTCGTTCTCCTTGTATTCTTCTCGTTATCTTTGTATTCTTCTCGTTATCCTTGTATTCTTCTCGTTATCCTTGAATTCTTCTCGTTATCCTTGTATTCTTCTCGTTCTCCTTGTATTCTTCTCGTTATCCTTGTATTCTTCTCGTTATCCTTGTATTCTTCTCGTTATCCTTGCATTCTTCTCGTTATCCTTGCATTCTTCTCGTTCTCCTTGTATTCTTCTCGTTATCCTTGTATTCTTCTCGTTATCCTTGTATTCTTCTCGTTATCCTTGCATTCTTCTCGTTATCCTTGCATTCTTCTCGTTCTCCTTGTATTCTTCTCGTTATCCTTGTATTCTTCTCGTTATCCTTGTATTCTTCTCGTTATCCTTGCATTCTTCTCGTTATCCTTGCATTCTTCTCGTTCTCCTTGTATTCTTCTCGTTATCCTTGCATTCTTCTCGTTATCCTTGCATTCTTCTCGTTATCCTTGCATTCTTCTCGTTCTCCTTGTATTCTTCTCGTTATCCTTGCATTCTTCTCGTTATCCTTGCATTCTTCTCGTTCTCCTTGTATTCTTCTCGTTATCCTTGTATTCTTCTCGTTATCCTTGCATTCTTCTCGTTATCCTTGCATTCTTCTCGTTCTCCTTGTATTCTTCTCGTTATCCTTGTATTCTTCTCGTTATCCTTGCATTCTTCTCGTTATCCTTGCATTCTTCTCGTTCTCCTTGTATTCTTCTCGTTATCCTTGTATTCTTCTCGTTATCCTTGCATTCTTCTCGTTATCCTTGCATTCTTCTCGTTATCCTTGCATTCTTCTCGTTCTCCTTGTATTCTTCTCGTTATCCTTGCATTCTTCTCGTTATCCTTGCATTCTTCTCGTTCTCCTTGTATTCTTCTCGTTATCCTTGTATTCTTCTCGTTATCCTTGCATTCTTCTCGTTCTCCTTGCATTCTTCTCGTTATCCTTGCATTCTTCTCGTTCTCCTTGTATTCTTCTCGTTATCCTTGCATTCTTCTCGTTCTCCTTGCATTCTTCTCGTTATCCTTGTATTCTTCTCGTTATCCTTGCATTCTTCTCGTTATCCTTGTATTCTTCTCGTTATCCTTGTATTCTTCTCGTTCTCCTTGTATTCTTCTCGTTCTCCTTGTATTCTTCTCGTTATCCTTGTATTCTTCTCGTTCTCCTTGTATTCTTTTCGTTCTCCTTGTACTGTACTCCAACCACGAGAAAGTCTCTGCGGAATGAAACGTAGCGGGGTAATGCTGTGAATGAATGTTGATGTCATAAGATGTCATAAGGTCACACACGTGGGTACTCGTATCTCTATTGGGTAGCTCTCACAGCACAAACGACAACACTGATACACATATTTATACTACCCTAGTTACAAAATTATATCACTGTTAATCTCCTGGTCTTTTAATCCCTCCATACGGGAAATAACATATGCAGGAGAGCGCATGATTTTTAAACTGACGTTATAACGATAATATTATCTATCTACTTCGCTCCAATATATGACGCAATAGTAAGCACATTCCTTTCACGGTTGATCTCCTGGTTGGAGAACAGTATTCCCCTCGTTCTCCTTGTATTCTTCTCCTTATATTACCCTCCTTCTCCTTGTATTCCTTTATTATTCTCATATCCCCCTGTCTTGCCTTTGTCCTCCTTGTATTCTCTGTGTTTCCCTTATATTATCCTTGTTTTCCATGCATTGGCCTTTTTTCCCCTTAGTTGGCCCGGGGTTCAAACTGAGTACTCGGTCTTTCACGGAAATGAAAGGTGGCGTGAACGATATTGCCTCTGCGTTGTGTCCATAGATCTAATGCCGGACGATTGACTCGAAAACTGCCAGTTGATTTGACCAATGAACAACAACAGAGAGCAAACCGTCCGAAGAGAGTGAAGACAGCTTTCCATATCCCACGACCCGTGCGTTCATCTTCGGTTGTGCAAAGGCGCCTCTCACAATGATTGCTTGATTGCCTTATCGCCGGCGGGCAGGTCCTGAAGATCTCATCCAGCCGGCCTCGATAACACAAGGGAAAGGACGATGATGGTATTCAGGCATCATTACAGCACGCATGCGTGAACGAGGCCAGCTATCGCCAATCCCACTTACGGAAATGAGGGCTTGATTTATGGGACTTTTGTTTACTATTGCATATCTAGTGAATTGCAGCTAGTGGGCCGCGGAAGCCTTGCGCAAGCTATTTCTTTATTTACTATTTAATGGTCCACCACGTTGTACTATTTCTTTTTCGCGGACACCAAAAATAATTTTATTTTACTTTGGATTGCTAATCATATTATATCCATTAGATACTTGCAAAACGTAGCGAATTAAACTTCATTAATAAATTGGCAGCGATATTACATTTCAGTTTTGGGTTTTGAATATAATCTGAAAATGTATAAACATGAAGTTATTTTATGTCAGTCAATATCATGCTTTTGCTGTTAAAAGTGAAGTAAGTTTTTAAGGTTATCTTTGAGATGGTTGATATCTTTGCTATGAAAAATTAAACCAGTTTTTTAAATATACCAAATTATCATTGGGATAGTTTATGTCTTTGCTATGAAAAATTAAACCAGCTTTTTAGATTTACCAAATATATCAGTGAAATGGTTGATGTCTTTGCTGTGAAAAATTAAATCCATTTTTTAGATGTACCATTTCAAATTTATAAGTGGGATGGTTGATTCTTTGCAGTGAAAAATTAAATCAGTTTTTTAGATTTACCATTTCAAATTTATCAGTGAAATGGTTGATTCTTTGCTGTGAAAAATTAAATCAATTTTTTAGATGTACCATTTCATATTTATAAGTGGGATGGTTGATTCTTTGCTGTGAAAAATTAAATCAGTTTTTTAGATTTACCATTTCAAATTTATCAGTGAACTGGTTGATTCTTTGCTGTGAAAAATTAAATCAATTTTTTAGATGTATCATTTCACATTTATAAGTGGGATGGTTGATTCTTTGCTGTGAAAAATTAAATCAGTTTTTTAGATTTACCATTTCAAATTTATCAGTGAAATGGTTGATTCTTTGCTGTGAAAAAATTAAATCAATTTTTTAGATGTACCATTTCAAATTTATCAGTGAGATGGTTGATGTCTTTGCTGTGAAAAATTATATCAGCTTTTCAAATTTAACAAATTTATCAATGGAATGGTTGATGTATTTGCTGTGAAAAATTAAACCAGTTTTCCAGATTAAAAAAAATTATCAGTGGAATGGTTTATGTCTTTGCTGTGAAAAATTAAACCATTTTTTCAGATTTAACAAATTTATCAGTGGAATGGTTGATGTCTTTGCTGTGAAAAATTAAACCAGTTTTTCAGATTTAACAAATTTATCAGTGGAATGGTTGATGTCTTTGCTGTGAAAAATTAAACCAGTTTTTCAGATTTAACAAATTTATCAGTGGAATGGTTGATGTCTTTGCTGTGAAAAATTAAGCCAGTTTTTTTTTTTTCAAATTTAACAAATTTATCAGTGGAATGGTTGATGTCTTTGCTCTGAAAAATTAACCAGTTTTTTCAGGTTTAAAAAATTTATCAGTGGAATGGTTTATGTCTTTGCTGTGAAAAATTAAGCCAGTTTTTTCAAATTTAATAAATTTATCGGTGGAATGGTTGATGTCTTTGCTCTGAAAAATTAACCAGTTTTTCAGATTTAAAAAAATTATCAGTGGAATGGTTTATGTCTTTGCTGTGAAAAATTAAACCAGTTTTTCAGATTTAACAAATTTATCAGTAGAATGGTTTATGTCTTTGCTGTGAAAAATTAAAACCAGTTTTTTAGATTTACCAAATTATCATTGGGATGGATGATGTCTTTGCTATGAAAATTTGAACCAGCTTTTTAGATTTACAAAATGTTCAGTGAAATGGTTGATGTCTTTGCTGTGAAAAATCAAAGCAGTTTTTTAAATTTACCAAATTATCATTGGAATGGTTGATGTTTTTGCTATGAAAAATTAAACCGGCTTTTTAGATTTACCAAATTATCATTGGGATGGTTGATGTCTTTGCTGTGAAAAATTAAACCAGTTTTTTAGATTTAACAAATTATCATTGGGATGGTTGATGTCTTTGCTGTGAAAAATTAAACCAGTTTTTTAGATTTACCAAATTATCATTGAGATGGTTGATATTTTTGCTGTGAAAAATTAAACCAGTTTTTTATATTTACTAAATTTATCAGTCAAATGTTATATTTTGCCTTGCGAAGTCTGGTTCAATTTTAGATACTCAAGTTCGCAAGTCTACCTCAACATGAAATCTACTTTTGTATTTTTTTCCTTCAAGAAGACCAGAGCACAAAGAATACTGTCACAGAAGTAACTTATGCAAAGGAAAATGGCATTAAGTGTTGCGTTGCAATTGAATAAATGCACTCGAGTGTACTCAGTAACTTGGCCTAACAAGTGCAAACAAATTTGCATAACATTTTCCAGATGTCAAAGTTCTTTGTCGTCCTACAGTGCATAAAACTGTTCCATATTTTGGAGATACTGATAGTGTACAAGATGACATGAAAAGTAGGGGACGACAGATGTTGTGACCAAAGTAATACTTCGCGCGTAAACCTATTTTATTTTTTATTTTAAATGTAATAAAATTAGTGATGATTATAAGTAACTGTCTAAGAGATTCTAACGAGCTGTATGCCGGAAGCCGGTAACACATCTGCAGATAGTGAAAGTACTGCTTAGTAGTATTAAAATAAAAGTCTCATGTCTTTAGTCAGTTGTATATTTTTTGTATGTCCACACCTGTGGAGTAACGGTCAGCGCGTCTGGCCGCGAAACCAGGTGGCCCGGGTTCGAATCCCGGTCGGGTCAAGTTACCTGGTTGAGGTTTTTTCCGGGGTTTTCCCTCAACCCAATACGAGCAAATGCTGGGTAACTTTCGGTGGTGGACCCCGGACTCATTTCACCGGCATTATCACCTTCATTTCATTCAGACGCTAAATAACCTAGATGTCGTAAAATAACCCAATAAAATAAAAATATATTTTTTGTATTTTCATTTGCTGTCTGTCGTGGTTTTATATATACAGCGTTGACCTGCTCACTAGACCGATGATCTGACTCGCGTCATATGTGGTCACCACGACGCCGGGTCTAAGCCTAAGACATTACATACACAACAGACAAAAATCCATGCTTTTGACGTGATTCGAACACCCAACCCCGTAGCTTTCACACAACGTTAAAGCTGCCCTTCGCCTTTGTATGCAACGTGACCTACTCTTATTAATAGGGCTAGGATTTTGATGAAATTGCATCTTTTTTCTAGTAAGCCAGAAACATAGCTGCTTTAGTATTTATATGTTATGTGATAAACTGAGTGTTTTAACACATATTTGTTAGGGCATTTTTTTGCATTTTTTTGCCTGTTTCAACTCATAAGAGCATCTTTTGTTTTATTCGGTCATTTTTTAGGGATTTTCATTTTATTTCGGCCATAAATCCTCATTATTAATGTAAAATAATGTTTATTTCCTTTGATATTTTCTTTACATATTTTGCCCATTAATACCCATTATTTTGTATGATATTTTACTCGTTTTTCTACACAAATATTGCCATTTTAACGTAGTACACCCCATGTAATGGATCAGTCCAACCACCCCTTCAATATACATTCCTCTATACCTGGTAATTCCGGATAAGAGTGGCCTTATGGAAACTAAAAGTAAATCCATGGCGCTACAGCCCATGAAGGACCAAGACCGACCAGCTGACTGCCGACCTCACGTCGACATGCCGAAGCAGAGATGAACGATCATACATGGAAACTATATCATGTAAAATAATTAAAGTGTAGGGGAGACTGTTGTACCTTTAGCATAGTGTACCTTTGAACATTTTTTGTTTTTTTATTTTTTGCTGCTACCTAGAGGACTCAAACTGAAGTAGATTGTAGAGAGAGTCGCTAAGTAGCTCTGGTCGTAGTTTTGGTTTGATTTATTGCAAAGTGTGAGTTCTGTGAACGAAAGAATCTTTTTTAGTACCAAAAGTAAACATTTCGTTCATTGATATATGTTATCGAACATAAAACCAGATTGTATTTGTTACCATCCATTAAGTACAATGAGTTCCGTATCATCTGGTTAGTAATAACATATTTTAATTTCCATGATTTATTCGAATCTATAGTTTTGGTAGCCATATTTGTTTAAACGTGCACCCTCTTGTACCTTTGAACACAGAACATCTTGTACCACGGAATATGTTCCAAGGTACATAATACTATTGGTTTTTGTTTTTCTTTTATTTTAAGATCATGCCACGAAGTAAGTCTGGAGTTGAGAGGCCCCCAATTGATCCGGATGCCTTGAAGAAAGCTGTTGAAGCAGTTATTGCTCCTCCAGGAAATAAAATCTAAATCAGAGCAGCCTTCTCTGGTTTATGATTGAAAATACATTTTAAATATGGTTGTCAGTTCTTACAACTATATTCCCACCTATATTACATATGTTCCAACTTACAAGAGGGTATGTTCTAAGGTACATGAACCTGTTGTACCTTTGAACATATTACATTTTATTTTTTCCATCCTTAATAGATGTGTAGAACAGGAAAAAATATACACGAAGTTGTAAAGGAATCTTCAATAATTATTTTAAATATTTTTTAATTTTAAAAATATCATTTCCCAAAATTAAAAAAAAAATGTAAAAAGTGTTTAAAGGTACAACAGTCTCCCCTACTACTTAGAAAAAGTTATGTAAATTTTAATTTAATTACTAGTCTAAATATAGAAAAAATTATGTAAATTTTAATTTAATTACTAGTGTAAATATAGAAAAAATTATGTAAATTTTAATTTAATTACTAGTGTAAATATAGAAAAAATTATGTAAATTTTAATTTAATTACTAGTGTAAATATAGAAAAAATTATGTAAATTTTAATTTAATTACTAGTGTAAATATAGAAAAAATTATGTAAATTTTAATTTAATGACTAGTCTAAATATTAAGTAATACAAAACCTCTTTTCCTACTAGGCTAAGCCAATTATGTAAGATCAATTTTTAGGCATTTTTGAAAGATTTTTAGCTCATAAATGCATTGTTTTCAGGACATTTTTTTCATGATTTATAGGTCATCAAAATCCTAGCCCTACTTATTAACAGAAAAGATGCGTGCGGTTCCCGAACCACAGTTTGCAACCCCTCTTTATCGTTGCAATGAGCATGCTTACCCGGTAACAAAATGCCCTTCAATTGCGCGCGTAATTGAGGAAGTCTTCCCCCCCCCTCGCATTATCTCGTTCCGCGCTTATCTCAAAGTCTCTCTTTGTTTCTGTTACCTTTGATATTTTCCATCGAATCATCACTTTCTCTTTTGTGATTGCGATCCATCTCGTTACGCTAATTCGAACCCTTGCATTGCTGTGGAGGGGCCAGCGGGTCATCTGTTGTTTTCCATGCAGTCACGCAACAGCGGTTCGGTAGCCAACTGGTAGCACACGGCTTCGTTATTTGCTGAATTCATTACGAGCTTACACCGCGAAACAATGCCAAGGCGAAACCGGAGCCGAGCAACTTTATGGCAGCAATCGTCCAGATGCTCGCTCTGGGTGAAGTGCGAGATATGCTTTATGTGCCAGAAATGGAGTTCCAAAGACGCGGAGGAACAATAGTAATATGCGCCACAAGAGCGGTATGTTGAAGTTTTCATGTTCGAGGGAAAGTTTGAAAAAGCTCAACTACGTTTTTTTTTTTTAATTTCCGAGAATTAAAAGAAACCATACCGCTCGTGTATCGTACATTATTTTGTGCGAAGATCGTTTATTACTTACCTGAAAGAGGAATTTCTAATTAGTTTCGATGAAATCTCCATCTTGGTTTCTGTTCAATGACGGCAAATTTGCAAAACAAAAATATCTATCTTCAACATTGTTGCTTTAAAATGTTTTCTGTTTTTACTATACTCCAGCAGGCCGTGATATACGTCTACCTTTTTTTTTCCCCCAGTCTATGATGAGTCTGGAATCTTATTGATTTTTTCACGGCTTCCTTAAAGTTACTTGCATTACGAATGCAGTAACTTTTGTGCGAGATCGTGCGTATTTACTTGTTTTCCGCACAGAACCAATACGCGGTAAGTGTGAAATATCACATTCAGTATTCCCAACGTAACACACATAACAATTTCCCTCTTCTTACCGCTTAAGCGCGACATTCATTTTACTGCTTTAGGCTTTTAACATATTATTTTTAGAGACGTTTAACATAGTAATAATTATAAATTGGAAACTTACCACTGCAATTTCACCTAAATTGCAATGTTAATTATTGTTTTTAAATATTTGCAAAAATTAAGTAAAGTCTACTACTCCACGAAACTTATTGCATTCCTGATACAAGTAACATTAAGGAAGCCGTCAAAAAATCAACAAGATTCCAGATGCCGATGTTATTACTGCAATATGTTATATAAATAATATTGTTAAAATATTAAAATGAAAAATAAATCATTACATAACCTTACCGTTTGTTTTAAGTTCGCATTTATAGACTGGGGGGAAAAAAAAGACAGACGTATATCACGGCCTGCTGGAGTATAGTAAACACAGAAAACATTTTATAGCAACAATGTTGAAGAAGATATTTTGGTTTTCCGAAGTTGCCGTCATTCAACAGAAACCAACATGGAGATTTCATTGCAACTAATTAGAAATTCCTCTTTCAGGTATGTAATAAACGATCTTCGCACAAAATAATGTACGATACATGAGCGGTATGTTTGTTTTCATGTTCTCGGAAATTAAAAAAGCTCAAATACGTTTCGCTTTTTCATTCTTTTCCTCGAACATGAAAACGTCAACACACCGCTCTTGTAACGTATATTACTATAGTGGAGTTGTATAGTTTACTTAATTTTTGGAAATATTTAAAAACAATAATTAACAGTGCAATTTAGGTGAAATTGCAGTGGTAAGTTTCCAATTTATAATTATTACTATATTGAACGTGTCTAAAAATAATATGTTAAAAGCCTAAAGCAGTAAAATCAATATGTCACTTAAGCGGTAAGAGGAGGGAAATTGTTATGTGTGTTAGGTTGGGAATACTGGATGTGGAATTTTAGACTTTCCGCGGATTGGTTTTGTGCGGAAACCAAGCAAATACGCATGATCTCGCACAAAATCTTTTGCAATCTTGTATCAGTCAGTCACTCTCTTCAATGATAGTATAATAGAGATGGGTAAAAAAAAAAAGCTGGAACAGTTTTTTTGAAACTGTTACAAACTTGAAACTGTTTCGATACGAAACAGTTTCGTGATATAACGTGTTCCAACTATTCCAAAGGGTGTTAAGACTCATTTACAATGAAAATTAAACATAACGTAAGCGTTAACTTAACGTTACAGTAAAATCAAGAAGTCATACCATCATTCACGATGGGAACATAAACATAACAGCAAAGATACTCGGTAACCATGGAAACATAACAACGACACCATTTCCTCATAGTCTGTCGTATACATCAGCGCTCCACAATTGTGTTCTGTTTGCAAATCACGTAAGCATACAGTAAGCATGAAAGTTTGGAGTTTGCAAACTTTCATGTTAAAATCTTACGGTAATCTTTATACGACCCACTTGGGGGATCGCGAACCTCAATTTTGGAACCACTGTTCTACTCTAATTTATCCATTTATTTATTCACTGTTCGTCCTTTATTTCCATCTTCCTAGCCTTCCTCAACCCTTAAATTGACAAAGTATCCTACAGGATACAACAGGTTAATAAGCTATCTATATATATAATTTGAACTGGTAAAGGAAATTACGGGAAAACTGCTGAACGGATTTTAAATGAACTCTCATTTTAAAGCTTGGAACCCAAAGTTTTTCATAAAAATAGTAGTTTTCAGTGAAATATTAATTTTCGTACATTTTCCAAAATCCATTTATCTTCAGTTTTGAGAACTAATTGCATTTCAGCACGGCCGTGATTTCACAATAAAACAAAACACACACTACAATAAACAATGGCTACTACACGAAGGCCATGACCTGCAGGATTGCTGACATATTTAGAGTTAAAATTCAGTTGGTTATTAAAAATTCAAGACTTACTAATTTACAGGTCTGATTCTGCGGTGTGTAATTTTCTGAGTACAGCTGTGTATTTTGGATATTGAAATCTACAAAACTTGAGGTGGTTTGATGACATTATTACCATTAGAAATGAAATTTCATTACAGTTAATGCCATGATGTGAATTTTTTCATTAATTATACATATGAATGCTATACTGATGATATGAAAGTGAAACGTTTTGGGGTTATATAGGCTAAGTACATATAGAGAATGTGTTAAATTAGATCTTCATTTGTATAATTTACTGAGTGGCGGCTATTATGTATGTATGTATGTATATATATATATATATATATATATATATATATATATATATAAAACTACAAAACTTACGTAAGATAATAATATTGTTATTAAAAATCAAATATTTTTATAGTTATTAATCAAGTGGGTTGGGTCTTTTTCATATACTTAATGGCAGTGTGGTGTAGATAAAATTATATGCGTCATTCTCTTCAGTATTGGCTCGAGAGAGCGCAAAAATTACAGTTCCTAAGGAAAGACGGTATTACTTACTGATAAAATAAGAGTCCTACAACATTTTGTAGTCTCCCGATCATTTCAGCAAGATCTCTTAGCAGGATAAAATGATTTTACCCTCTACATTTCAAGCTCTACATGCAGCTGCTATACCAAAATGCCATGTCTATTGTTCGAAAGCATAGCAAACCTGACTTTTACAATCCACAATAACCTGAAATAGCTATTGCTTTACTCCCACATGAAAAACCCACTGATCGCCCTGACATTGTTACTTGCGTTTTCGCGTTGAAACTCAAGATACATAAGTTCAAGAAAACGTTTTTGGCATACAAACCATTCAGAGGGAGTATGTTTCATTATTATGGAAGCAAATAACTTTCAAAATGCCTGGTGTTTTTCATTGAAAATAAATCTGAAAAAATTTTATTTGAGCGTCTAATGAACTTAGTTTGCAGCATTTGCTGCACAAGCCACTAGCATGCTATAATTTTAAAAGAACAATAGAAAAAAAATTTAGTAGGAAAATATTTACCATAAGTTATATTACTTTATTTGCTTCTTTATTTTACATTCATTCATTTCTATATTTACTTTTATTTATTTTTATTTCTTTTTTTTTAAACAATTAAATTACTTATTTATTTTATTTTATTCATATAATTATTTATTACCTTATTTTAATTAATTACACTATGCACTTATTTACTTCATCTAATATTGTTTTATTTAATTGAATTATATTTCTATCATTACAAATAATTTATCAGCATATCAATAACAACCTCATAAAATTGCTTACAAAAATACTCCCAAAAATAATATACACTTATGAAAAAAAAAATTGTTGGATTAACAATATTTTCACTGTTACAATTACACATATATAAACACTAAATATAAACATTTACATAGAGATAAAAAATTTTACAGGAGAAAAAGTTCGTCCAAAGGGCTGGACTCTGGAAGAGTACCCAAAACGCTCATTGCATTTCCGCGTTGAATAGCAATGCTTAAGCGTTGACGCAAATAAGTAGTGCAACGGCGATCACCAGTAATGGAGATCAAAATTTGGCCGATTTGAGATACCAAAACTTTAGCGTCATGACTCCAAGGACCGAAGGTCTCCACAGCAAATGGGACAAAGATATAATTGTCTAAAATATGAGCATATTTATTGACTTTCTTTCTTCACGGCTAATTCAGCAGCAGATGCTGCGTGTCTGGAGGTATTCGTCAAGTGAGATGGAGCTAGAGTGTCAACGCAAGTGGAGTCCCAAATTAAAGATTTTCCTCTAGACCATGGAATTAAGGTAAGACCATCGGGTCGTTTACCATCCGCGCGACTAATACCTGGTGGTTCCAAAAGAGACGGGATGCCACACGAAGTCAGAGGAAAATTAAAATTTCACAATACTATAATATTGTACAACATATAAAATATGGACATTGCGATAGTTGTTTTCTTTACGGTCCGACAAGGTTTAATAAACTAGTGTGAGAAATGAAGCTTTGCCAATTTAAGGGTTAACTGTTACTTTCAATGGAGATACTGAAGACTTCATGAGCTGTTAAATGTTTAATTATTTAATGTAAAATATCTATATAAGCCTACATACTGGCACACTGAGTGACTGTTGAAAATCTCTCCGGTTTCGTTTATTGTATAATAGACGCTGAATTCTGTTATGAAGTACACCAGTAGGACATAGGTTTAATATCCGTGCAGGTCGGTGTTGTTCTTTTGTGAAAGCGAGTTTAGGAGCCACTGTTGAACAAACGCTATTTGAAAATAGAGAACGCCTTGCAGTGGGAACGGAAATTCCCATCCATAGAGCACGGCAAGCTTCCACCCTTTCGTTGTTGAACAGCGTTGCGGCTTGACGGGCTAACTGCCTGATTGCCTGTATCCACTTCCGATCTGTTCCACTACATACACCTGCTTGTGCAGACAACACGCAGCCCAGGGTCCTCGAACTGGGAGAATGGGAAAGTAGAAGAAAAGAGAGCAGGACGGAGAATAAAAAGGATATTATTCATTAATTCAAAGTTCTCTTCTCAAGGGCTGGTATTTCACTGCAAACTGCATTCTCCAAAATTTCCTGTGTTCTGTCTTCCTCTTAAGGTACTGTCACACGTCGCTACTTTTGCAGCGCTGCAGTACAAAAAACTGCGCAACTCTCGTACTGCGACGTGTGAACAACGGTGCAACCCGAAAAGTAGCGCTGCCGAACCTGCTGCCCTCTACTTTTCCATGCTGCGCGCAACTTAAAAGTAGCGACGTGTGAACAGGGTTCTCAGGGTTGCAGCCGCATCATTTTTGATATCGGTTTTGTTGAAACTTTTGCTGCGGTTGCAACCAGTGTTACCACCCAAATGTGCCAATGATACTTTTATTGTTTGGATATATTTTAATGTTAAATGTGATGAAAATGAATTATTTGTAACAGTTATTAAATACACAACACAGTCTGAGCATAATTGCTGATGACATAATTCATTTTTTAAATTTTCCGAGCGTAGTTCCAAACAGGAGGGTTGCCAACATTGATTACGTGAATATGCTGTTGGTTATCATTTAAGTATATAGGCGTTTTTAAAAGCTTTATAGTAAAAATAATGCCAATTTCTGAATACTAGATACGACAGAAAAGCAAATAATAGGTAAGAAGCTTTCGCATGAGTTTATTAATAATGCGAACATAACCACAAAATGTATATTGAGAAGTCAACACGGAGATGGAAACCTGCAACATGACTGCGGCTGCAAAAGTAGCGCCTTGTGTGTGAACAGACTCGCAACCTCCAGTTGCAACTTTTGCAGCACTCGGGTTGCGCAGCACGAAAAGTAGCGTGCAGCGCGCTGCTTTTGGCTTACGTGTGAACACGACACGCAACTTTTGCAGCTGCAGTACAAAAGTTGCGCAGCAAAAGTAGCGACGTGTGACCGTACCTTTAGTCTCCGTATATGATCCATATCCATGACGTCTATCATTTTCATATCTTCTTCTGTCCCGAACTCTTCTCCCGTTCACTATTCCTTCCAGTGCGTCCTTCAGTACGCAGTTTCTTCTCAGCCAGTGACCCAACCAAATCCCTTTTCTCTTCCTTATAGATCAGTTTCAGCATCATTCTTTCTTCACCCACTATTTCCAACACAGCTCCATTTCTTATTCCGTCTGTCCATTTCACACGCTCCATTCTTCTCCATATTCACATTTCAAATGCTTCTATTCGCTTGTCCACACCTGTGGAGTAACGGCTAGCGCGTCTGGCCGCGAAACCAGGTCACAGCTGTCATTTATTTCGAGTAACATATCTCTTAGTATCATCTCCTCTTCTGCTAACAACACCATAACATCAGCAAATCTTATACACTTATGCTCCGTTTCTGAATCTGTAGAGTAAAGGAGCCGAAACAAGTCCTTTGAGCAAGTGTGGTGAGTGTGACCGTTCTGGGAGAAAGCATTGCTTGAAGACGAGCGTTTAAAATGCCACCCTACTTACCACCTTCTTCTACGCGCATCTTACCCCTTAATTGCCGTTAGCCGATGCAGCCCGCAATACACTTCCGCGCTGAAGGTTCCGCACAATTGCTTGTCATAGATTCCACTGAGTGGATGAATGAGTGAATGAATGAGTCAGTGAATGAATGAATAAGTGAGTGAATGAATGAGTCAGTGAGTGAATGAATGAGTCAGTGAGTGAATGAATGCATGAGTGGATGAATGAATAACTAAGTGAATGAATGAGTGGATGAATGAGTGAATGAATGAGTCAGTGAATGAATGAATGAGTGGATGAATGAATGAGTGAGTGGATGAATGAGTCAGTGAGTGAGTGGATGAATGAGTCAGTGAGTGAATGAATGAGTGAGTGGATGAATGAGTCAGTGTGTGAGTGGATGAATGAGTCAGTAAGTGAATGAATGAGTCAGTGAGTGAGTGGATGAATGAGTCATTGAGTGAGTGGATGAATGAGTCAGTGAGTGAATGAATGAGTGGATAAATGAGACAGTGAGTGAATGAATAAGTCAGTGAGCGAGTGGATGAGTGAGTGAGTGAGTGGATGAATGAGTCAGTGAGTGAATGAGTCAGTAAGTGGATGAGTGAGTCAGTGAGTGGATGAATGAGTCAGTGAGTGAATGAATGAGTCAGTGAGTGAGTGGATGAATGAGTCAGTGAGTGAATGAATGAGTCAGTAAGCGGGTGGATGAATGAGTCAGTGAGTGGATGAATGAGTCAGTGAGTGGATGAATTAGTCAGTGAGTGAATGAATGAGTCAGTGAGTGAGTGGATGAATGAGTCAGTGAGTGAGTGGATGAATGAGTCAGTGAGTGAATGAATGAATGAGTGGATGAATGAGTGAATAATGAAATGAGTAATTTAATAAATAAATGAGTGAGTGAATGAGATGATGAATGAGTGAATGTGAGAATGATTGAATGAATAAATGATTAGATGAGTGAATGATTAATGAGTGAGTGATGAAATGAGTCAATGAATGAATGAATCGGTGAGTGAATGAATGAATAATTGAATGAGTGACTGATTGGATGAGTGCATGAATGAATAATCAATCAGTGCATGAATCAATACTTCAGTGAATCAGTCAATGAATCGATTCAATGAATGAATGAGTGAGTAAGCAAATGAATGAATAAATATGCCTATCTTTCTGTCAGCTATCCAGACAGTCAGTAGCAGAATACACCATTGGCTGCCAAGTAGTCAATCAAACAATCAAGTACCGGTAATCAATCACTTTTAACAGGTTCCTTGTCTTCCGTTTAATTCTGATAGTCAGTAGCAATCTGGTTGAATTGGCTCAAATATTACATCGTGATACAAATTACTCTATTCATCAAATTGCCTGTGGGTGTGCAACATATTTAAATAATAAATTTGCTTCATTTCGTTTACTCCCGAGCCCTAGGGATCGAATCACAGTAAAAACGACCAGCCCTCATTCGTCTAGTAGCCTGTATCGATAGGTCGAGCGACCAATGGGTCGAGTCCACGTATTCACTTACAGTGTAGCTCACTTCAACATCACCCGCTCCAAAATCAATTACTGCGTCCATTAACCGAGCTGCGAAAGGAGTGGAAAATAAACACGCCGAGCAGGGTCACGTGGTACGTGCCAGTGTTTGTGAAACACCGACCCTTCCGCGTGTCTTCCAAATTCCGGCCTCATTGCTTCCCATGTCAAATCTCTTGTGCATTAAAATTGTCCCTAAGGAAAAGAAGTTTTTTAACGAGTCTTTTCAACTGTAAACATTTTCAGAATATATATGGCCTAAGACAGATTCTTTGTGTACTACTACGATTTATTTCAAATTATCCGTCCTCAAATGAGGTTGACCACTGGGATCCAGAATTAACAAACATAAAAGATAAAGGAAAATGAAACGAGCAAATTAATTATTTGATTTGTACATTAAAACAAACATTTACGTGTTAACATATAGATGATAGTGTATAATTTGAAGAGAGGCCTTCAGAATTTCCATTAAAATCTTCTGAACCTCATAAAAGGGAATTTTAATAGTACATTATGCAACGAGCCTATAATGAAGGTAATGAAGAAGTGAGTATGGATATTTATGAAACGAGCACAAGCGAGTTTCATAATTTTCATACGAGCTTCTTAATTACCATTATAGGCGAGTTTCATACGACTTTTTATGCTCGACCATATTTCTAACTTGATATTATTAATTTTTTAGCAATGTCCCGTATGTTGTGAGATGTGCGCAGACGCGAAAGTATTGATTTTTTCCGAGGAACAGATGTCCACATTGACCTTGCTAGGCCATAAGAACTTACAGAGATAACATTGAAATTAAATTAGACATTGAAAAACGGGATGACAAATTGAATTTATTTGAATATTATTTACAATTAACGCTAATTATTATAGTAACAGAACATAACCTTCTGCGACAGTATTGAATTTCCAGCCTCCGTGACTTTTCGCTAATTCTCTTTCGATTGCTTATCCGAGAATAATCGATACTTGCGGTTTTATAACGGTAGAAAGCTGACCTGTCATTGGCTGAACAGTTGTAACCTGAGTCGTCATTGGCTGAAAGACCTGACCTTTAATGAGTAGGTGTACTTTAATGACATGCATTAAAGGTCTGCTACCAGGTGTATAATTACTACATTTCGGCATGGTCGAGCATAAAGGATTTAAGGATAGCCTATTACATGTAAATTTTGGTAAAAAACCCCTCGCTCCAAATAGTAAATCCGTAACATCCCAGTCGTAAAGCGAGATGCCATATTTTTCACTGAGGTATGGAAGACAAGGTACATATTTAGCTCGCTTGTCATCATTTATCTGCAGTGCTTGATTCCTGTCTCGTTCAAAGCAAATCGTAGGGTCTAAGACCATCGCTTTCTGGGTTCTTCTATTGATGGCAATTATATCGGTGAATCATCTTCAGACACACAATGAATCTCCTCATGTACTTCCCATCCTCTGTTTCTTAGCAGGTTGGCAATTGCTGTACGGGCACGATGGTGTCTGTTGTTACGCAGTAGCTCTCCCTTCTTACAGAACCCCAGTACGTGGCCAAGTGTTTCAGTCTCGCTGCAGCCGGGATGGCGACAACGGGTAGTACTGAAGGTTCTGCCAGGGACAGATCTCACTGCGGTGACGTTTCAAGACATCTTGATGGCATTGATGTATTCCGAGGAGGAAAGACACTTTTTAGAGGAGATCCAGGAGTTGGCTTTGGGGCTTTCATTTGAAAATTCCCAGTCTAAATAGCTATTTATAACACTTACCCAACATTCAAACTACACTCAGGGAGAAAAAAAAACCGGATACTTTAATATTTGCTGGTATTCTGCAAAACATTATCTTCTCATACAATATAATGGTAGCCATCTGTTGTTATGGAGACGTGTATACATTGTTGATTGTTTTTTGTTTTATAAACAAGCCATTACAACCAAATATTCCAATTTTGCTTTCGGAGTCTCAGCTATAACAATTTTGTCTCAACCATTTTGTGCTTCATTATAGTTATCATTCGTTATTTCTTTATTTTTACATTTTCTGAGTTTAAGTGGGGTTGTAATATTTGTCTTAAAACAAGATGCGACCTGAAGATGTGGCTCGAGCTGTAGCCCTTTACGATGATGGACGCAGTGTACGTTACATTGCAAATGTTATGAATATGGCTAGAAGCACAACCCATGATGCCATAAAACGGTATAGAGAGACCCTAGAATATACCAGAAGACCAGGTTCGGGTCGTCCAAGAGCTACAAATCCAAATGAAGACAGGTATATGGTGTTGAGAGTTCTTAGGGAGCGCAACCTGCCAGCTACTAGTGTAGCCCAGCAATTTGTTAACATGCATGGACGCCCAATTTCGGCCAAAACAGTTAGAAGGAGGTTGAAAGCAAGTGGACTGATATCAAGTAGACCTGCAACTGGTCCCAGACTTCTCAGGATGCATCGAGTTGAACGACTGCGTTTTGCAAATGATCACAGGGATTGGAGAAATGGACAGTGGAGCTGTGTTCTGTTCACCGATGAGTCCCGTTTCAATCTGTGCTCACCTGATGGACGTGAAAGAGTTTGGGGAAGGAGGGGAGAACGATTTTCACAGTGTTGCATTTCCGAAAATGTGCCGTATGGAGGTGGTGGAGTGATGGTTTCGGCAGGAGTGTGTACGGATGCTCGTACAGAGTTGGTTTTTGTTGAAAATGGAAGACTAACAGCTGATAGGTATATAAATGAATGTTTGGCTAATCATATTGTGCCATTTGGCCAATTTGTAGGCGATAATTTTGTTTTAATGCATGATAATGCACGGCCGCATATTGCCCATGCGGTCGGAGATTATCTCCAAGAAGTGGGAATCCATGTTCTTCCATGGCCAGCAAGGAGTCCAGACATGAATCCAATTGAACACGTGTGGGACATGCTGGGACGGTGTGTTAAGAATAGACGACCGAGGCCAGAATCGTTGCAAGAGTTGAGGCGAGCACTTGGCGAAGAATGGGAACTTATTCCTCAAGAAGACATTGCTAACCAAATTGAGAGCATGCCAAGACGTATGGATGCAGTTATTCAAGCCAGAGGGGTAATACCCGTTACTAAAAAGAGTTTTTAATGTTTAAGGCACCATAAAATGAAAAAAAAAAAAAAAACAGACCAAACGATGCCATAGTTATACGTCCTTTGTAATTTTTTGTAAATTTTCTCATCAGAGACTTTTTTTTTTCAAATGTTGTCGTATAAGGTGCTAAATGGAACATTATTTTGTTTAAATGGGTTTTGTTTCATTTTGAAATAATTGGCAACAAAATACAAGCAAATATAGAAGTGTCCGGTTTTTTTGTCCCTGAGTGTATTATAGTAACTGTTACATAAACCAAAACTGACGTAAAATTTCCACGTGAGTCATTCATAACGGACAGAAAGCTTGATTGTAAATAATATCTTGTTACAATATTGAACCTGACATAAGTCACTGTAAACACACCTCGAGATACAAGGCGCCACTTCACCCGAGTCGCCAGGTCAGTCCTACACAAGATGCGGCCCACGTAAGCTTTGTTTGTTCACTATACAGGATACGCAGCATAGGACAAGTCAAATAGTTATAATCTACATCAGCGGTGACCAAAACTCGAGCTGCAGTGATTACATGCCACAGACAGCCTATGAAGTAAGGAGACGGAGGAAAGGTGCTTGGCATGAAAACTACAACCAGTGGCGGTTCCTGTACTAACATCTTGATCAATCCCGCGGATAAAAATCTCAAGCTTTGCTGTATCAGTAATGTCACTGCTGTCATCAAGAGCCAGTGAATAATATACGATTTTTCTTGCTTCTTTTTTTTTAACCTTCCTCTTGAATATAATCAGGAATTTTCTAAATTCTTCTCTCGATACTTGGTCCAGAAATTCGTAGTTTTTCAAAATTAAAAACTTCTTATGGACAAGTTATTTAAGCTATTTTAATCATTACTCTTTTGAGAAATTCTGTTCTATTAAAAGGCTTTAGAGCACGAGATATTTCAAACCCCATTAGGTAGCTGACTTCCTTACATTTATTTATGTCATCTTTCTCTTCCTGGCTATGATTTAAGACATGTCAATTCCTGGCGTTTAACAGTTCGTTGGCACATAATATTGAATCAGTTTTTCTACAATATTATTATTAAATGAATAACTAATACATAGTTACCCCCATGTAAAGATTAAGAAGATTAAAATTGAGATAAAACCTGACAATTTTATCCTTCTAGAAAGAAGATCTAAAAATATCAATATTCTTACACGTACAGAAGAATTGAAGGGTTGATAGGAAAAACAACCCATGTCAGTTTTAGCCGAAAATGAGATATTGGTACTAATGGAAAGCTAAAATCATGTGGCGTCTGTGTATGCTTAAAATACAAGCAATATATTTATAAAGCATAGGGGTATTTATACCTATACTTTAAGTTTCTTATCCTTTTTACATAACGACATATGTTTTTTCGCTCCCCTGAAAAAAGTGTTTTTTTCTTTTGACATGGGTTGTTTTTCCTATCAACCCTTCAATTATAGAAACACATAGGCCTACATAGTGGTCAGTAATAATAATAATAATAATAATAATAATAGGCTATTTTAATCAGCATGGCAATTAATGTTTCTATATACTCCTAATTGAACCGTTGAGCAAAGTAAACATATTACATTTTGTTCGACAGAACAACAAAAAAGTTCTCATCTCATTTTTTACGAAACCACCTCTTACTGCTTGTAGAGACAGAGTTTGTAGAGCGATATGATACCGCCACTGCTTGCCTTCAGTACGTGAATGAAACACACAGCAATGTACAGGAAACTCCTCGTACCCGTTTGAATGTCTGTGATTACACGATGTAATCACGACACCCGCTTTGGTCACCGCTGATCTACGGTCTAAAATAGCATTTCTCAAACTTTTTCTGCTACGGAACCATTTCAACCTTCAACGCAACCGCGGAATCCTTCTAGGCCATTTTCTTTCTTTGCTGTTATTATTATTATTATTATTATTATTATTATTATTATTATTATTACTACTTACGTGTGGCTTTTAAGGAACCCGGAGGTTCATTGCCGCCCTCACATAAGCCGCCATCGGTCCCTATCCTGAGCAAGATTAATCCAGTCTCTATCATCATAGCTCATTTCCTTCAAATCCATTTTAATATTATCCTCCCATCTACGTCTCGGCCTCCTCGAAAAGACGGTCTTTTTCCCTCCGGTCTCCTGTCTATATGCAATTGTTATTAGAGGACCAAAAATTAATCTTTACGTAGATTCTTCGTCCAACAGTGCATCTATACTGTGGAATCCCGGCCACCATGTCGCTCAATTGACTGCGCTCCTTGTATAATGGCAGTTGACTTAATATATAGTCAGCATTTAATGTCGAACCTAGAGTAAGGCCAGAAAGGGAAAAACGCTAGACAAGAGGGATTCGATCCGGTACTGTGGATTGAACTTCGGCGTAATTTAGTGGTTACAGCGCTTGGTACGTAGAACCAAGGACCTGGGTCTAATCCCCGGCGCCAGAGCGAATTTTTCTCCTCAAATAATTGTTACCATAACAAATAAATTCTGTAGAACCAAAAATTAATATTTACGTTGGTTTGATAAGCTTAAATGTTGATGATTCGTGAAGATAATTAATTACAACCAATGGAAAAATATATGCAAATGCAAACTTCCTGGTCCTAATCATTATTATTTTTATTTTTAAGTAGGTTATTTTACCACGCTTTATCAACATCTCAGGTTATTTAGCGTCTGAATGAGATAAAGGTGATAATGCCGGTGAAATGAGCCCGGGGTACAGCACCGAAAGTTACCCAGCATTTGCTCATATTGCGTTGAGGAAAAACCCCGGAAAAACCCTCAAGCAGGTAACTTGTCCCGACCGGGAATCGAACCCGGGCCACCTGGATTCGCGGCCAGGTGCGCTAACCGTTACGCCACAGGTGTAGACTATTAATATTATTAGGTCTATTATTATTGTTTATTATTATTATTATTATTATTATTATTATTATCATCGTTATTTTAGTACATAGCATTGTGATTTTACCCTCTTTGGTGATATCTGGTATAAGTTGGCAACACTGAAGAGACAACCAAATGAGCCTATAAGGAACTACTCTTACGTAATTCTCACTATTTGTTGTAAACGTGTTCGGCTGTCACTTTTATTATTATTATTATTATTATTATTATTATTATTATTATTATTATTATTATTATTATTACTTACTGGCTTTTAAGGAACCCGAAGGTTCATTGCCGCCCTCACATAAGCTCGCCATTGGTCCCTATCCTGTGCAAGATTAATCCACTCTCTACCATCATATCCCACCTCCCTCAAATCCATTTTAATATTATCTTCCCATCTACGTCTCCGCCTCCCCAAAGGTCTTTTCCCCTCTGGCCTCCCAACTAACACTCTATATGCATTTCTGGATTCGCCCATACGTGCTACATGCCCTGCCCATCTCAAACGTCTCGATTTAATGTTCCTAATTTTGTCAGGCGACGGATACAATGCGTGCAGTTCTGCGTTGTGTAACTTTCTCCATTCTCCTGTAACTTCATCCCTCTTAGCCCCAAATATTTTCCTAAGAACCTTATTCTCAAAAACCCTCAAACTCTGTTCCTCTCTCAAAGTGAGAGTCCAAGTTTCACAGCCATACAGGACAACCGGTAATATAACCGTTTTATAAATTCTAACTTTCAGATTTTTATTTTATTATTATTATTATTATTATTATTATTATTATTATTATTATTATTATTATTATCATGTTAGTGTATAGCATTGTCATTTTACCCCCTTTTGTGATATCTGCTATTAGTTGGCAACACTGAAGAGACAACTAAATCAGCCTATTAGGAACTACTCTTACGTAATCCTCACCATTTGTTGTAAATGTGTTCGGCTGTCTCTTTGACTTGTACTTCAGAAGTTTCGTTTGTCGGATGGTTTGGCTTTTTATCTCTGATCAATATTTTGAAAACCTTTCACTCAGTCTATTTCCAAATGTATCGTGCTGGCGCCTCTTATCTCGAAGCATGTTTACAGCTTCTCCATCTCTTTGTAAAGTTCTGTATTGAAACGAGATGACTAATACGAGTACAGTAATTTATGGCTTCACAAAAGAGGAGCCTTCTAAATATAAACGTACCTTGAACTTGAACGTAATGCGTTCCGAGAATCTGACCGTAAGGATAAAAGAAGAAGCAATGAGGGCCTCATATTAATTGCGGAATGAGCCATAGTAGGCGCGTTTGTTGACATCCGTATTACTGATCCAATATTAAAGACAAACATACTAATTACGGAAACTGGCGACCTTCTCTTCATTCTCTACTACCCGAGAGCTTCAGTCGCATTTCTTTCCGTCTAATCGGACGTGAAATTGCACGCAGATTATCAGATTATGTTTTAGAAAATTACGTCGAGCATGATTTTAAATTTTCATCGTCCACTGCTGGTAGAATTTTCCTATTCTTATACAGGAGTAACGAATGCTTGTAAAAGTTGTAATTAGCAGTTTGTTCTATCACTCAAGCCCTAACATTTATCAGTTATTAAAAGTCATTAATGAGGTATAAATATGGTTGTAAAGTGAAAATGAATTACGCACATGTTATAAACAAATGTAAGTTACAGTTACAGTTACGATATATAGCCACATTCGTACATTATTCTTTGCACTAGATGTCCCTTACCACACTCGACAGGTACCCGTATACTGACGCAGAAATATAATCTCAAAATTTCCATTAAAAAACTAAATCAATGAAAGTTTTATATTAAGATGAAATATTATAATGTTACTGACGGAAGAATATACAATAGTTATGTTGACTTGACCTCCTAGGTTTAATTGGTTCATACTCAAAGAAAACGTTGTGCATAGTATCATACAAATTTCAGAAGATGTGTGGAGCTATCCGATGAATACTTAAAAAGAAAACACAACAAAAGCTCAAAATAAAATTTCATAAAAAACTATTCGTAATTTTTTATAACTCAGAGATGTGAGGATTAGTCACCAAAATGAATTGACTAAAGAAAAGATAACCATGATATTTAGTTGAAGATAACCATGATACGTGGTTGAAGATAACCATTATACGTAGTTGAAGATAACCATGATACGTAGTTGAAGATACCCATGATTCGTGGTTGAAGATAACCATTATACGTAGTTGAAGATAACCATGATACGTGGTTGAAGATAACCATGATACATAGTTGAAGATAACCATGATACGTGATTGAAGATAACCATCATACGTAGTTGAAGATAACCATGATACGTAGTTGAAGATAACCATGATACGTAGTTGAAGATAACCATGATACGTAGTTGAAGATACCCATGATACGTAGTTGAAGATAACCATGATACATAGTTGAAGATAACAATGATACGTAGTTGAAGATACCCATGATTCGTGGTTGAAGATAACCATTATGCGTAGTTGAAGATAACCATGATACATAGTTGAAGATAACCATGATACGTAGTTGAAGATAACCATGATACATAGTTGAAGATAACCATGATACGTGGTTGAAGATAACCATGATACATAGTTGAAGATAACCATGATACGTGGTTGAAGATAACCATGATACATAGTTGAAGATAATCATGATACGTGGTTGAAGATAACCATGATACTTAGTTGAAGATAACCATTATTACTTCTTATGGGGTTATGTTATGAACGGGTTACATCAGCTGCTTGTCTATGCGGATGACGTGAATATGTTAGGAGAAAATCCACAAACGATTAGGAAAACACGGGAATTTTACTGGAAGCAAGTAAAGAGATAGGTTTGAAAGTAAATGCCGAAAAGACAAAGTATATGATTATGTCTCGTGATGAGAATTTTGTACGAAATGAAAATATAAAAATTGTAAATTTATCTTATGAAGAGGTGGAGAAGTTCAAATATCTTGGAGCAACAGTAACAAATATAAATGATACTCAGGAGGAAATTAACACAGAATAAATATGGGAAATGCCTATTATTAGGTTGAGAAGCTTTTATCATCCGTCTGCTGTCAAAAAATCTGAAAGTTAGAATTTATAAAACAGTTATATTACCGGTTGTTCTATATGGTTGTGAAACTTGGACTCTCACTTTGAGAGAGGAAAATAGGTTAAGGGTGTTTGAGAATAAGGTGATTAGGAAAATATTTGGGGCTAAGAGGAATGAAGTTACAGGAGAATGGAGAAAGTTAGACAACACAGAACTGCACGCATTGTATTCTTCACCTGACATGATTATGAACATTAAATCCAGACGTTTGAGATGGGCAGGGCATATAGCACGTATGGGCTAATCCAGAAATGTATATAGATTATTAGTTGTGATGCCGAAGAGAAAAAGACCTTTTTGGGAAGGCCGAGAAGTAGATGGGAGGATAATATTAAAATGGATTTGAGGGAGGTGGAATATGATGATAGAGACTGGATTAATCTTGCTCAGGATAGGGACCGATGGCGGGCTTATGTGAGGGCGGCAATGAACCTCCGGGTTCCTTAAAAGTCAGTAAGTAAGTATGTATGACAGTCTTATTGGAAGACTCTTTACTAGGGTCAATCCACCACTCAGAAACATTTGTAATACTTTTAGCAATGGCAAAAATCCAAATGAAATCACTTCCAGTCTGTAACAAGAACATGGGCGGCTGTCCTTTTAAATCAAAAGGGAAGCAAATGCTCTGGGGAAGTTTTGTCTGGAATCACGCGTCTTACTGTCCCGCCACGTGCAATCAGCTGAAGCACTATTGGCATGACGTCCCGGCCGCCGCCACAATCCAATTTCAACAGAAGCCTAGAGACGGATTAGTTCCCGTAAATTTCGAAACAATGGACGCGGAGTGGTTGTGACGCTGCCCATAAATTGCGGCAATAAATTAGGCAGAGTTAAACTGCTGAGGTCGCTCTGTGAGTGCCTCCTGTTCAAAACTTTAAACCAGTTTCCGTGCGTTTGTGTCGGGTTAATTACTACAAAGAGTTGACAGTGCGTTGCTATGATACCCACAACCTCATTACTGTACAGCTCGCACAACGCCGGTTTACCTGCGCCACTTGTTATCTCCTTGGCTTATGTTATGGCATCGCCGACATTTATAATATTCCATAAAATATGGCTTTATAATCATTATATTAAAGGCCTACAAATCTTTCATCTTTCAACAGAATATAAAATCGTACATTTAAAAAAAAATTATAATAGCAGTGTTTGTAATATTTTTTTTTTCCACCGCAGAACCCCTTTTAACCGATAGCATAGCCTAACCGTGAAGCCCTTGTAATCCATTTTTTTTGTATGTATGTATTTATTTACACTGCAAGTGGGCAAGCACCCGGTGGCAGTGGTATACACAATATAAACAATACACAATAAAAGGATAAGCAATACACAATAAAATTTACAATACACAATACAATTATACAATACATATACAATTTTATACACAATACAGTAAGAATACACAATAGAATTTAACACAAGAATAATAAAACATAAATAAAATACCTAATTTTACAATACAACCTACATAATTATGTATATGCCCTACATAAGTTTCAATAGTCTTTCACTTTACTCTCATCTCACTCCCTGTAGTGACACTATGACGCATTTCACTGATACTTTAGCACACATTTCACTGACACTCTGTAACACATTTCACTGACACTCTATAACGCATTTCACTGACACTATAGGACACATTTCATTGACGCTATAAATTATCACTGATCGGAACTGTTCACTGCACTGTAAAACCATAACTTCACTGATTCACCTCGCTTCACTGATACAACAGTTCATATAAGTCAAATAAATACACCCTTATGCATACTTTTAAACAGAACTACATTTAAGCTAAACATTTCTAGTCTAAGGCCCTCTTACAAGCTATTTTTAAATAATTTACAATTCAAACCAAAAACTATTATTATTATTATTATTATTATTATTATTATTATTATTATTATTATTATTATTATTATTATTATTATATTATTTACTTACTTACGTACTCGGTCACACATCATACCACTGCACACATCATCTCTTTATTCTTCATCTTTCACTGTTGCTACTTCTCGTCACTGGAATTCTCTGCCGCCTGAAGTCAAGGGCTGCCGAACTTTAATTTCCTTTAAATGTAAATTAGAAAAATATCTTATGATGAGTTGCCAGACCTAACGCGTTGCAAATATTTAATGGAATGTGTTACACTGTATTTATTTTTATTTATTTTTTTTGTTTCTTATTTTTATTATCTAAATCGTGTTTATTTATCACTGAACGCCAATATGTATCCCACTGTGTTGTTTTTTTATTATTAATCTATTTTTTTGTGTACATTTTATTCAATTGTCGGTTTCTGGTTTAATTATGTAAATCCTACTTAATTGTAATCTAATACTAATATGTATACTAATGTGTTTATTTTTATTTTTACTGTGTACATCTTTTTTTTATTGAATTATCGGCTTCTGTTTTTATGTGATTCATATTTGATTCTAACAACATTAATATGTATTCCACTATGTTTATTTTTATTTTATGAGGTAAATTTGATGTAACTACCTCTTTTGATCTCATTATGTACCTAAATTGTATCAGTATGTAATTACTTAATTCCGATTCAGTTTTATGTTCAACTGTGTAAGCAAGTTTTAATCCTGGTTGAGTGTAAGAGAAGGCCTTACGGCCTTAACTCTGTCAGGTTAAATAAAGCCATTATTATTATTATTATTACTTACTTACTTACTTACTTACTTACTTACTTACTTACTTACTTACTTTTAAGTAACCCGCAGGTTCATTGCCGTCCTCACATAAGCCCGCCATCGGTCCCTATCCCGAGCAAGATTAATCCAGTATCATCATATCCCACCTCCCTCAAATCCATTTTAATATTATCCTCTCATCTACGTCTCGGCCTCTCCAAAGATTTTTTTCCCTCCGGCCTCACAACTAACACACTATAGGGGAGAGTCGGGTAGTATCGGACATCGGGTAATATCGGACAGTGAGTTTCTTTCATCTACCACCATATGGTAGTACCTGAATGACATGGTTAAGTTTCTCTATGCGACATCACAGAAACGTAACTATGTCAATCAGGTACTATCATCGTGTGGTAGAGGAAAGAAACTCACTGTCCGATATTACGCGATGTCCGATATTACGCGATGTCCGATACTACCCGACTCTCCCCTATGCATTTCTGGAATTCGGAGGTACATTGCCGCCCTCACATAAGCCCACCTTCGGTCCCTATACTCAGCAAGATTAATCCAGTCTCTATCATCATATCCCACCTCCCTCAAATCCATTTTATTATTATCTTCCAATCTACGTCTCGGCCTTCCCAAAGGTCTTTTTCCCTCCGGCCTCCCAACTAACACTCTGTATGGATTTCTAGATTCACCTATACGTGCTACAAGCCCTGCCCATCTAAAAAATCTGGATTTAATGTTCCTAATTATGTTAGGTGAAGAATACAATGCGTGCAGTTCTGCATTGTGTAACTTTCTCCATTCTCGTGTAACTGTAACTCCTGTAGTGCGTATCTCTCTCTCTCTCTCTCTCTCTCTCTCTCTCTCTCTCTTTTTGCTCTTATGTGTTATTTACTGTATTTAGTAAACTGTCCTTGTAAATTTTACGTTACATTATTGGCTAACACCACACCGTACACGAGCCTGGGTCTTACGGTAGTGGCTAGAAACATTTTTGTTTTACAAATTTAATATGTAATCATTAGCTAGCTAGTTAAATAAATAAATAAATAAATAATAAATAAAAACTTCTTCCCTCTTAGCCTCAAATGTTTTCCTGAGAACCTTCTTCTCAAACACCCTTAATCTCTGTTCCTCTCTGAAAGTGAGAGTCCAAGTTTCACAACCATACAGAACAACCGGTAATATAACTGTTTTATAAATTCTAACTTTCAGATTTTTTGACAGTAGACTGGATGATAAAAGCTTCTCAACCGAATAATAACAGGCATTTCCCATATTTATTCTGTGTTTAATTTCCTCCCGAGTATCATTCATATTTCTTACTGTTGCTCCAAGATATTTGAACTTCTCCACCTCTTTAAAAGATAAATTTCCAATTTTTATAGTTCCATTTCGTACAATATTCTGGTCACGAGACATAATCATATATTTTGTCTTTTCGGGATTTACTTCCAAACCTATCTCTTTACTTGCTTCCAGTAAAATTCCCGTGTTTTCCCTATAACTTCAAATGTTGGTTTAATTTTGCTGTTTTACTAATCACAATTTCTACAGCTATTGTCAAATATTTATCCATGAATTTTATATTGCAGAAGACCAGGGTAATGCTAGCCGATGAAATAAATAAGATGTATCGAGCAAATTAAATATTACTTATTTACTTACTGGCTCTCAAGGAACCCGTAGGTTCATTGCCGCCCTCACATAAGCCCGCCATTGGTCCCTATCCTGAGCAAGAATAATCCAGTCTCTATCATCATATCTCACCTCCCTCAAATCCATTTTAATATTATCTTCCCATCTACGTCTCGGCCTCCCTAAAGGTCTTTTGCCCTCCGGCCTCCCAACTAACACTCTATATGCATTTCTGGATTCGCCCATACCTGCTACATGCCCTGCCCATCTCAAACGTCTGGATTTAATGTTCCTAATTATCTCAGGTGAAGAATACAATGCGTGCAGTTCTGCGTTGTGTAACTTTCTCCATTCTCCTGTAACTTCATCCCTCTTAGCCCCAAATATTTTCCTAAGTACCTTATTCTCAAACACCCTTAACCTGTGTTCCTCTCTCAAAATGAGAGTCCAAGCTTCACAACCATAAACAACAACCGGTAATATAACTGTTTTATAAATTATAACTTTCAGATTTTTTGATAGCAGACTGGATGATAAAAGCTTCTCAACCGAATAATAACAGGCATTTCCCATATTTATTCTGTGTTTAATTTCCTCCCGAGTGTCATTTATATTTGTTACTGTTGCTCTCAGATATTTGAATTTCTCCACTTCTTCAAAAGATAAATTTCCAATTCTTATATTTCCATATCGTACAATATTCTCGTCACGAGACATAATCATATACTTTGTCTTTTCGGAATTTACTTCCAAACCTATCGCTTTACTTGCGCAAATTAAATATATTATTTAATAATAATAATATAATTATGTTATTTCCTTTTTATTGATTATTTTTTATTGTTACTCTCAAAGTGACATTGTCAAGCACCTCACTGCGCCTCTCGAATTATCGACAAGATGAGAAAGAACTCTTGTTATGCTAATAACTGTTACAAAGTAACAGATAAATAATGTAGTGTAGGCTACTTATTGTATGACAACTTGTATTTCCGTAATGTCCCACTGGTGTCAAGTCCCATGCTATAATTTTAGATCTCACGGTCTGAGAACGAACTAACTTTGCAGTTCAAATAAGTCTACATACAACAATTTATTGATTTCCCGCCAAACTTTAGAAGCTAAGTTGTAATCGTCATTCGAGGGAACGACACCTAGCTCTGATAATTGCACTAAATGTATGCTATTTGCACAGCGGTGGTTGTCTCTTCTCCCGGAGGGCTCAGGTTACAATGTAACTCGAAAATGGGTCATTACTGCACTCCCATTCCTTAGTAATTGGCTATTATTTTGTCTTGACAATTGGGGCAATTACAGCGCCTCGCGGCGGAGGTTGGAGACTTGCAATAACAAACGAAAAGCGATTTTCACTCTTCATTTGTTACAGCCAAAGGAAATAATCAGAAAGTAGATAGACAGCAGAAATGTGCTTTCAGCTATGTAATGCAGGATGTTGATGGAGAAATAGTCGACACAAATACTGCGAATAATTTGCTAGGTGGTGGAGGATGGGAGAATTATTATATAAGACAATTTCAGCTTTGTGAATATTACGATCTTAAAATTTTTAGTGATTATTGTCAGACGCAGAACGTTTAATTTCCATGCAAGAAACCCGGATTTGATTGCAGGCTAGAAATCTATGGTTAGTAAAGACAGGATTAAGGAAGATTTTTAAGAAACTTCCGTTCTTTTTGAAACCAGTTCACATAATGGCTACCACGGATAGTGAAAGCAAGGGGAACTCCTGCGTTATCCAAAATCCTATGGGATTCCTATAGAAAGAAACGCGGAATAAGAAAACCATGAAATGCCCAATTTGACATCATCATATACAGAATTATAATTCTGAATACGGTTATGCATTTAAGAAGTCCCATAATAATGGAAACAAAAATATACTGTAAGTACATCGATATGCCAATTTCTAATATTAGAGAAGGAGAACAGGGAAGAGAATAAATATCGTAAGGAATAAGAGGACGTGTAGAAGACAGAAAAAAATTCAGAAGACGGAAAAGAAAATAAAGACACGGAAAAGAAGATGGAAAAGGAGTTGGAGACGGATAATAAGATTGAGATGAAAAATAAGATAAGGAGACGGGAAAAGAAAATGGGAAAGACGAAAAAAAGATGAGAGACGGAAGAAAAACAAGGTAGCGGAAAATAAGATGCACCAAACGAAACCATAGATGGAAGAGACGAAAAAAAGATGAAGGAGGTGGAAAATAAGTTGGAGGAGACCGAAAATTAGGTGGAGAAGATGGAAAATAAGATGGAGAGGACGGAAATAATATGCAGGAAACGGAAAATTAGATGGAGAAGATGGAAAATAAGATGGAGAAGATGGAAAATAAGTTGGAGGAGACGAAAAATAAGATGGAGAAAATGGAATATAAGTTGGAGGAGACGAAAAATTAGATGGAGAAGATGGAAAATAAGTTGGAGGGGACGAAAAATAAGATGGAGTAAATGGAATATAAGTTGGAGGAGACGAAAAATAAGATGGAGAAAATGGAATATAAGTTGGAGGAGACGGAAAATAAGATGGAGAAAATGGAATATAAGTTGGAGGAGACGAAAAATTAGATGGAGAAGATGGAAAATAAGTTGGAGGGGACGAAAAATAAGATGGAGTAAATGGAATATAAGTTGGAGGAGACGAAAAATAAGATGGAGAAAATGGAATATAAGTTGGAGGAAACGAAAAATAAGATGGAGAAAATGGAGAGAATGGAAAATAAGTTGGAGGAGACGGAAAATTAGATGGAGAGGATGGAAAATAAGTTGGAGGGGACGGAAAATTAGATGGAGAAGATGGAATATAAGTTGGAGGGGACGGAAAATTAGATGGAGAAGATGGAATATAAGTTGAAGGAGACGAAAAATTAGATGGAGAGGATGGAAAATAAGTTTGAGGGGGCGGAAAATTAGATGGAGAAGATGGAATATAGGTTGGAGGAGACGAAAAATTAGATGGAGAGGATGGAAAATAAGTTTGAGGGGACGGAAAATTAGATGGAGAAGATGGAATATAAGTTGGAGGAGACGAAAAATTAGATGGAGAGGATGGAAAATAAGGTTGAGGGGACGGAAAATTAGATGGAGAAGATGGAATATAAGTTGGAGGAGACGAAAAATTAGATGGAGAGGATGGAATATAAGTTGGAGGGGACGGAAAATTAGATGGAGAAGATGGAATATAAGTTGGAGGAGACGAAAAATTAGATGGAGAGGATGGAAAATAAGTTTGAGGGGACGGAAAATTAGATGGAGAAGATGGAATATAAATTGGAGGAGACGAAAAATTAGATGGAGAGGATGGAAAATAAGTTGGAGGGGACGAAAAATTAGATGGAGAAAATGGAATATAAGTTGGAGAAGACAGAAAATTAGATGGAGAAGATGGAATATAAGTTGGAGGAGACGGAAAATTAGATGGAGAGGATGGAAAATAAGTTGGAGGGGACGGATAATTAGATGGAGAAAATGGAATATAAGTTGGAAGAGACGGAAAATTAGATGGAGAGGATGGAAAATAAGTTGGAGGAGACGGAAAATTAGATGGAGAGGATGGAAAATAAGTTGGAGGAGACGGAAAATTAGATGGAGAAGATGGAAAATAAGATGGAGAGGACAGAAAATAAGATGGAGAGGACGAAAAATGAGATGCAGAGGACGGATAATAAAATGTAGAAGGTGGAAAAGAAGATGGAGGAGACGAAAATAAGATGGAGAAAACGGAAAATAAAATGGAGAACACGAAAAATTATATAGACAAATCCAAACAAAAATGTAGAAATTGTGAGTAAAGATGGATAAAACGAGGAAAACAAGGAAGAGGATGAAAGAAACACGAAGGAAGACAGAAGAGACAATAAAGAGATTGGAAATCACTAGGTGAAGAATACCGGTACCTGGAGAAAGACGTAGGAGACGAGAAGAAAGATGGAGGAAACGAAGATAAGTTTAAATACGGTATTTATTTTCAAATAGTCACTCTGGGCACGCTACAAGCCCAGGCGGTGCGGCCAGGACCTCGTTTAACGTCTTTCTTAACAAGAGGCAGCTACACTGCCGTGAGGCACCGCGGTATTAGCGGCCCTAATTGTTACAAGTCCCAACAACCGGATATCCCCGAGCTCTTGTCCCGGATTGGAGAGCTCCTGTTAACCGCACGTCTTGCTTTTCAGACTTCAGATCCCGTTCTTATCAGAACAACGAGGTACTTGCGTGTACAACCAGCATTGCACTGCTTCCATTCTATTGTTCACACGCTTATCAATAGCTTTGAACAGCACCTGTTATCCAACATAGGCGGTATTAATTTTCTTAGAAATTGTTATGAAGTCAATCCCATGACAGGCCAAATCGGCCCACAGGTTGGCGAGAAGTACAGGACAGGACAGGAAGATGTATTTACATTGTATACCTGTTCATGATGATTTTTTTTTGGTTATTTTACGACGCTGTATCAACATCTAGGTTATTTAGCGTCTGAGTGATATGAAGGTGATAATGCCGGTGAAATGAGTCCGGGGTCCAGCACCGAAAGTTATCCAGCATTTGCTCGTACTGGGTTGAGGGAAAACCCCGGAAAAAACCTCAACCAGGTAACTTGCCCCGACCGGGATTCGAACCCGGGCCACCTGGTTTCGCGGCCAGACGCGCTGACCGTTACTCCACAGGTGTGGACTGTTCATGATGATGATGATGATGATGATGATGAGGGGAGGTGCCCTTTGAGCAAAAACAGCACCTTTTGAGCCAAGTTAGAAGTTTCTTTTGAGCCACAATAATTTGCCTACTACTGAAAATTCTTTTTTGTCACGGACTATACAGTACTAGAAAAAAGTAACGGAGGGAATGTTGCTTCTTCTGAAATATAGTCTTCAACTAAATAATCACTAAAAAATGTTACCGCAAGAGAAGTGGGGTCATCTTCATTAAAATCAAGTGCGAAACAATCTCCTATTTCACATGAGTTGAAAAGGTAACCCAAATATATTTCAGCGTGATTTATTTATTTATTTATTTATTTATTTATTTATTTGTTTATTTATTTGTTTATTTATGTATTTATTTATTTAATCTGACAGAATAAAGGCCATAAGGCCTTCTCTTCCATCCTACCAGATAGCACATATAAATACAAAAAAGAAATACAGACGCTGATGAAAATAATAATAATAATAATAATAATAATAATAATAATAATAATAATAATAATAATCCGTGGCGCTACAGCCCATGAAGGGCCTAGACCGACCAGCCGGCTGCTGGCCTCACGCCCACATGCCGAAGCAGAGGTGGACGATCATCCAACCAAAATGGAGGTATCGTGTGGTTAGCACGATGATCCCCCCAGCCGTTATAGCTGGCATTCGCAACCGGATTTCGCTACCTATCGTAGCTCCCCAAGGGCATCACGATGCTGGGTGGACACCGGTCCCATACACTGGTCGAAATTTCATGAGAAAATTTCTTCTCCCACGAGGACTCGAACCAGATGAAAATAATACAAATTAAATTAAAGCCCTATAGAAGGTCAACAGGGTCAAAAGAACACTATAGAGTGCTCTCATCGAATTAATACAAGAAAAAGAAAAAGAAAGAAAAACAGAGATAGCAATAATGATAGTGATAACTGATGATAATAATATATGTCTAAGCCATTTACCATATTCACTTCACTCCATGTACTCTGCACTTAACTAAAGTTCTTCAATTTTTCTGTACCTCGCTTGTGATGAATGAAACATATATCCAACGATTCTGGTATTTTGTCAAGTATGTGTTATGCTTTTATGGATTGCATGTCCAAAATCGACAAGAAATATACTTCGACGAAAGGTCAGATTATTTTGTTCATATTTAACGTGAAAATTAAAAAAAATATGGTGTACGTTTTTTTCTGTTTTATCTCTAAGAAGGGCCTAATGACAGTTTTTCTGCACAGCCTGTATAGTCCATTAAAAAATTACCGCGCTAAATCTTCCAAGTCGCTAAAAAGGACTTTCGCTCAAAACAAACATAAAAATTTGTTGTTGCTGAAAAGACGTTCTCCGGATGATGATGATGATGATGATGACGATGACGACGATGACGATAACTATTATTATTATTATTATTATTATTATTATTATTATTATTATTATTCCATTCTGCTCTCAAAAAAATCTGAAAGTTAGAATTTATAAAACAGTTACATACCGGTTGTTCTGTATGGTTGTGAAACTTGGACTGTCATCTTGAGAGAGTAACAGAGCTTAAGGGTGTTTGAGAATAAGGTGCTTAGGAAAATATTTGGGGCTAAGAGGGATGAAGTTACAGGAGAATGGAGAAAGTTGCACAACGCAGAACTACACGCATTGTATTCTTCGCCTCACATAATTAGGAACATTAAATCCAGACGTTTGAGATGGGTAGGGCATGTAGCACGTATGGGCGTACCTAGAAATGCATATCGAGTGTTAGTTTTGGAGGCCGGAAGGAAAAAGACCTTTAGAGAGCCGAGACGAAGATGGGAGGATAATATTAAAATGGATTTGAGGGAGGAGGGATATGATGATAGAGACTGGATTAATCTTGCTGAGGACAGGAACCTATGCGGAGGCTTGTGTGAGGGCGGCAATGAACCTGCGGGGTCCTTAAAAGTCAGAAGTAAGTATATTATTATTATTATTATTATTATTATTATTATTATTATTGTTATTATTATTATTATTATTATTATATCATACTATAGGCTACTTATTTAAAAATAAATTTAAACAAAAGCTTTTCATAAATCAATGTAATATAAATATTATAATATTGTAATTTATAACCCTAACATGCCTGTATCAGGTAAAATAGGGTTCCATGTAAAATTGGAGTATGATATGAACCCTGACCGAAGTATGAAATTACAATTCTTGCGCACAGTTGTTAAATAATTACTGGTACCTTGATATTTAAAAACGTAAAGGGGAAATTTTTGAGCCTTGTCTCCATTTTTTTGTAACAAGAGTGTACAATGAGAGCTTGCTGTACTTAATGGCGATGCAGGTGTTGTTTCCATTAACACAACCTCTACTACTCCAACAATCCTTATTTTCTCGTGGGCTTTTGGTTAAAAAAAATAAGAATAAAGAGGAAAGAAAGGTTTTTCGCTTTACAAAAATATTGTTAGTGAGTGAGTCATTTTCGTGTTGTGTTGTCAGTGGGAATCGTGCACTGCTGTGAGGGGAACACAAACCTTCCAAAGCGACCAACCGCAGAACGGGCTGCTCTTCCTTCAACGCTTGCTTCTTTTGTTTCTCTCAGTATTGTAGCCGCGATTCCCGCGTTTGATAGCTCAGTTTAACCGAAACTTACTTTCTGTTCTACAATCGAGAAATGTCCACGATTGCCCCAGTGTTTTACAATGTACTCTTTCCCATTTAACGAAAGATGTTTTTGTTTTCACGTCTGTATAAAGTATCGCACACTCTTACCATTTCACAGCCGACGTTGTCCTTTATTTTGTCTTTTATACGGAGTAGAATGAAACGGCATTGTGGTGCTGAAAACTAAAATTGATGATGAAAATAAGGAACTGTAAAATAAAGGAAAAGAAACTAGTAGGCGTAAAAGAAAAGGAATGGGAGGGAAATGAAGACAGAAAGAAGGGAATGAAGAAAGAAAGAAAGATAAAGAGACAGGAAGAAAGAAAAAAGTAAGCAAGGAAAAAAGAAAGAAAGAAAGGAAGAAAGATAAAGAGAGAAAGAAAAAAAGATAAAGAGACAGAAAGAAAGAAAAAAGAAGAAAGGAAGAAAGAAAGAAAGAAATATAAAGAGACAGAAAAAAAGATAAAGTAAGAAAGGGGGGAAGAGAGACAAAGAAACAAAGAAAGATAAAGAGACAGGAAGAAAGAAAAAGTAAGAAAGAAAGAAACATAAAGGAACAGAAAGAAAGAAAAAAGGAAGAAAAGAAGAAAGAAACAAAGAAAGAAAAAGTAAGAAAGGAAGACAGAAAGAAAAAGATAAAAAACACAGAAAGAAAGAAAGAAAGAAAAAGAAAGATAAAGAGACAGGAAGAAAGGAAGAAAGAAATATAAAGAGACAGAAAGAAAGAAAAAGTAAGAACGGAAGAAAGAAATATAAAGAGACAGAAAGGAAGAAATAAAGACAAAGATATAAAGAAAAGCAAAGAAAGAAAGATAAAGAGACAGGAAGAAAGGAAAAAGTAAGAAAGGAAGAAAGAAATATAAAGAGACAGAAAGAAAGAAAAAGTAAGAAAGGAAGAATGAAATATAAAGAGACAGAAAGAAAGAAAAAGTAAGAAGGGAAGAAAGAAAGACAAAGATATAAAGAAAGGCAAAGAAAGAAACAAAGACAAAAAAGAAAGAAAGAAAAAGGAAGAAAGAAAGGCAAAGAGACAGAAAGAAAGAAAAATAAAGAGACAGAGAGAAACAAAGAAAGAAAGATAAAGAGACAGTAAGAAAGAAAAAAGTAAGAAAGGGAAAAAGAAAGGACAAAGAAAGAAAGGAAGAAAGATAATGAGACAGAAAGAAAGAAAAATGTAAGAAAGAAAGAAAGAAAAACAAACATAATGATATAAAGAAACAACAGAAAGAAAGACGGAAATTGAAATGTATTATTTTACCGAGATTGAAAGTAATTCTATGAATCCACTAAAATTAATAAAATTGTCGAATTTTAAAATTTTTCAAACTACTGTTGATGAATTTGGCCATTCTTGGCTTCTTTCCTTCGTAGATTTGGGCATGTCTTTCACCTGCAAACTCGGCATTCTCCACTCTTCAGTCTTTTCCACCTTCCTCTTAGTTTCCACATATGATCCATATACTTTAATGTCATCTATCACCCGATAGCTTCTTTTGCGCTAAACTCTTCTCCCGTTCACTATTCCTTCTAGCACATCCTTCAGTAGGCAGTTTCTCATCCAGTGACCCAATCAATTTCTTTTTCTCTTACTAATCAGTTTCAGGACTATTCTTTCTTCACCCATTTTTTCTAGTACAGTTTCATTTCTTATTCTGTCTATCCATTTCACACGCTCCATCCTTCTCCATATCCACATTTCGAATGCTTCTAGTCGCTTCTCTTCACTTCGTCGTAATGTCCATGTTTCTGCCCCCGTACAATGCCACACTCCATACAAAGCACTTCACTTGTCTCTTCCTTAGTTCTTTTTCCAGAGGTCCGCAGAAGTTGTTCCTTTTTCTATTAAAAGCTTCCTTTGCCATTGCTATTCTCCTTTTGTCTTCCTGGCAGCAGCTCATGTTACTGCTTATAGTACACCCCAAGTATTTGAAGCTGTCCACTTGCTCTACTGCCTCATTTCGAATTCACACGTTTACCTTCTTTATTTTTCTTCCTAAGTCATGGTTTTTGTCTTGTTTGCATTTATCTTTATATTCTTGGTTTACACTTGGTTAGTTTTTATTTGTGTTTTAATTTTCTCGTCTCTTTTACCGTTACGTACGGCAGTTCTTATGATTTTTTACGAGTTTTGTGTTGTTTTGATAATTTATTTTGAGATTCTTTCCCCTTCTATTCCATGCCATAATGCTTTACGTATTACTTTATCGAAAGTTTTTTTTTAATAATATATAAAGTGTATGTGGTTATGTGGTTATACTTTCCAGAACACGACCTCACTTTCTGAAACCTCAAGAGACACCGGCATTATTAGCAAAGCTGTACGTTGATTGTATACATATATGTAGGTCTATACACATGCATACAGTGTCAAGGGTACACATGAGGGTATTATTTTGTACTGTGAAAAAACACACTTTTTCTATCACCGGGTATGAACCTACTGGTCGCGGGAAACAGGTTGGCTGTTGCAGGCCAGCCGGAACGTGCTTCAGGGTGAAATAATGCGTGACCAGTCAGGGGTGAAAATAACACAGTCGGAACACAATATATATATATTTTTTCAAACGTTAGTAACAAATGTAACTGTTCACATATCCAGAAATTTCAATGTAAAAAACATCTTTCATTAAATCTTTCATAACATTTTGCTACCAAATTTCATTACTGCAGTTTTTGTTCTTTATTTAAAGTAACTTTTGAAATATGAAGACTTTATATGGACTGTAAAATGGAGGAAACACGGTTTTGGACTTACTGTGCGTTGTGAATGTAGCACCAAAGCGAAGAACAGTATACAGTGGAAATCCATCCCACAGTCGCTGTATCGACAATTCTCATAGAATATGTGTGGAAACGAACCATTGTCTATACATATAAGATGAGTCTATGACTAGCTGAAATGTGTGTTCGTGAGAAGAAGTTACCAAGGAAACGGCAGTAGCCAACCATAAAAGTAGTAGGCCTAATACTATTATTTTTTAACATTACTTAACATACACATATTAAAATCAGTAAAGAACTCGGGAGATGACTCTGGGGCGAGGACATTTTCTCCTCGGATTATACCCCCACCCCCGTATTTTTATATTTCAATTTCAATGACTTATTGATAGGTAATAGTAATATGCGTTACAAGAGCGGTATGTTGAAGTTTTCATGTTCGAGGAAAAGTTTGAAAAAGCGAAACGTAGTTGAGCTTTTTTAATTTCCGAGAATTGAAAGAAAACATACCGCTCGTGTGTCGTACATTATTTTATGCGAAGATCGTTTATTACATACCTGAAAGAGAAATTTCTAATTAGCTGCAATGAAATCTCCATCTTGGTTTCTGTTCAATGACGGCAAATTTGCAAAACAAAAATATCTATCTTCAAAATTGTTGCTTTAAAATGTTTTCTGTGTTTACTATACTCCAGCAGGCTGTGATATACGTGTCTTTTTTTCTCCCCAGTCTATGATGAGTCTGGAATCTTGTTGATTTTTTTCACGGCTTCCTTAAAGTTACTTGCATCACGAATGCAGTAACTTTAGTGGAGTTGTAGAGTTTACTTAATTTTTGCAAATATTTAAAAACAATAATTAACAGTGCAATTTAGGTGAAATTGCAGTGGTAAGTTTCCAATTTATAATTATTACTATATTGAACGTCCCTAAAAATAATATGTTAAAAGCCTAAAACAGTAAAATCAATATGTCACTTAAGCGGTAAGAAGAGGGAAATTGTTATGTGTGTTAGGTTGAGAATTCTGAATGTGGAATTTAAACTTTCCGCGGATTGGTTTTGTGCGGAAACCAAGCAAATACGCACGATCTCGCACAAAATATATGCCTTATATATGCCTTATTCCATTGTCACTTCAATTATGGTATTAGACTCTGGTGAAATTGCTCACGTATTACTGACATTTTTCTGTTCCAAAAGAATGCTGTTAGAATTTTATCTGGCAGTAATGATGTAGCACATTGCAAACAATCGTTTATTAGATTTCAAATTATGACACTTCCATCTCTGTATATTTATGCGTGTTTGTTGTATGTTAAAAGAAATGAAACTCAGCTTCCTTTACGTAAAGACTGTCACGAGCACGCTACCAGATATTGTAATGATATTCACTTACCACTTATTAGACTTGAAAAAACAAATTCTTCATTTATAAAACAAAGTATAAAGTTTTATAACATGTTGGCTAATGGCGTTAAACTTTTGGATATGAGACATTTTAAGATTGTATTAAAAAGAAACATTTTATTATCCATCCATATTATAGAATAAGTGATTTTCATGGTATGCTTAAGAATGTGTTGCTTTGACCTATGTTGATTGTTTCTTGACTTAGTTTGATTGTCTGTAGACACAAGCCAAACGTAATAAAGCATATCTATCAATCTATCTATCTATCTATCTATCTATCTATCTATCTATCTATCTATCTATCTATCTATCTATCTATCTATCTATCTATCTATCTATCTATCTATCTATCTGTCTGTCTGTCTGTCTGTCTGTCTGTCTGTCTGTCTGTCTGTCTGTCTGTCTGTCTGTCTGTCTGTCTGTCTGTCTGTCTGTCTGTCTGTCTACCTACCTACCTACCTACCTACCTACCTACCTACCTACCTACCTACCTACCTATCTATCTATCTATCTATCTATCTATCTATCTATCTATCTATCTATCTATCTATCTATCTATCTATCTATCTGCCTGCCTATCTGTGTATCTATATACCTATCTATCTACCTACCTACCTATCTATCTACCATTCTATCTATCTATCTGTCTGTCTGTCTGCCTGCCTACCTATCTATCTATCTATCTATCTATCTATCTATCTATCTATCTATCTATCTATCTATCTATCTATCTGTCTGTCTGTCTGTCTGTCTGTCTGTCTGTCTGTCTGTCTGTCTGTCTGTCTGTCTGTCTGTCTGTCTGTCTGTCTGTCTGTCTATCTATCTATCTATCTATCTATCTATCTATCTATCTATCTATCTATCTATCCACCCATCCACCCACCCACCCATCCACCCACCCACCCACCCACCCATCCATCCATCCATCCATCCACCCACCCATCCATCCATCCACCTACCCACCCATCCATCCATCCATCCACCCACCCACTCATCCATCCATCTATCCATCCATCCACCCACCCACTCATCCATCCATCCATCGATCCATCCATCCATCCATCCATCCATCCATCCATCCATCTGGAGCCCGAAGGCCTTCACTCTAGCCTATTTTTAATATTGCTGACGATAGATGAAATGAAGAGGAAGTGGAGAGTGCTGGTGAAGTGATGAAAGGAAACGGAGAAAAATCCTCTGCAACGTATGCTTTTTTATCACAAATTTCATCACGATCTCGCCGGGGATCGAACTCGGGCCACCTGGATGGGAGACCAGGTCGCTAGCACTTGGCGGCCAGAATATGATTTGGAAACCCGGGTATGAAGAGTAAAAGTGAATCCTACTAAATAAAACACATGAAACGCAGTTCCCCAACCAAGCCATAATTAAAGAAGCTTGTACTACAAAGAAGGACACGCGTTAGTTTTTTTATAGCTGCTTATAATTTCATATGACATTTTCAAAATATCGATCCGAGATTCAAAATGGTAATGCTATTCCGTGCTTTAGAAGCATGTGTAATGATGTTTTCACAAAGCTCTCGCAGTTGTTGCTAAGGCTGCGTGGAAGTCACGGCAAATGTCCATATAGGGGTGATCAAACTATGTACTGTCCCTTGGCTGTATTTCTCCCGAAGTCATCTCTATGTTCTCCAGGACGGGACATGGTAGGCGAAAGTGGACATCCTTGTCATACTCCTAAGTTAATCTCTACGAAATTACTGCTTTTTACGGAGTTTTATATCTTTAAATCTTGTGTTGTGACACGCTATACATATACGCATACTTAGTATCGAATTATGACGTGCAAAAAGATGTTGCTGCTGAATGAAAGACATTAATTTTGCCCCTCTAATGTTTACTTCAATATACAGGATTAGTTCAAAGTCCCGCACCACCTAAATAACTTTTGAAGCATACGGTTCAGTGATATCAAACTTGGTATGTGAGGATAACCATATACTAAGAACTCAATAATGGTATTACTGAGTTTTTTCTACTTCCGGTTTAACCGGAAGTAACTCCAACTCTCTTATTTTAAATGGAACACCCAATATATATTTTTTATTTTTGAATAGTGCTCATTAAGAGCTTTTCAAAAAGTACCCACACTCAATACTTCTGTACAAATGCAGTATTGCTAAGTCAAGAAAACAGAAAATTGTATCGAATATTAAAATAATAAAATACTCCTTCCTTAACAAAAACAAAACAAAGCTAGCTCATCTTCTAAATTATGTGTTCAAATAGGTAACCCTCAGCTCCTTTACAATGTTTCACTCGATCATAGAAACCATTTAAGGAATGATTTAACCAGGCTTTAGGAATATCTTGCACCACTTCCATTTTTATTTAGCAACACTGAATTTATAAAGAAGTATCAAGTGTGGGTGCTTTTTGAAAAGCTCTTAATGCGCTTTATTCAAAAATAAAAAATATATATTGGGTGTTGCATTTAAAATAAGAGAGTTGGAGTTACTTCCGGTTAAACCGGAAGTATAAAAAACTCGGTAATACCATTATTGAGTTATTAGCATATGGTTATCCTCACATATCAAGTTTCATATCACTGAACCACATGCTTCAAAAGTTATTTAGGTGGTGCGGGACTTTTAACTAACCCTGTATATTGATTATTCCTCACATTAGATTAGTTTATAATTAGAAAACATTAAACACTTTCAAGTTAACCTGAAATACTCACACTATCTTCTGCATAACTAGTTTGCCGTTGGCTTTGAAGCCGCAGTATTGTCACCATAGTGATATGTTGGGGAATAAGTTAATTCCGGCGGATTCCTATTGTTTTTCTTGAATTAAAAATATCTCCTCACATTACGGATCAGACACTAACGACAGCTGCCCACGACATTTGGCCTAGAAGATAAAATTTATGAGCTTCTACAAAAATTTACATTAGAATGAAGTCATTTACAAAAGCTGAAATCATTAAAATAATTGAATTGGACATAATTACACTTTTGCGTTACCTCAAAAATAGAATTCATTGTACACAGAGGAGCATTAAAAATACGCATGGGATTTCCAGTCATCCTAACGATATTAACGTTCAAGGAGGCGGTGGTCAATATTGCCTTTTGTTGCGGTCTGGGTATTGACAATAATAATTTTCAAAATATACGAGTAAAATATATTAATAATAATTCATCAACTTTTGGGCTGGTATTTTATTAGACTACAAAAATACCAGAATTAATTAAGGTTCTTCTTCTAAATAAATAAATACATAGATAGATAGATAGATAGATAGATAGATAGATAGATAGATAGATAGATAGATAGATAGATAGATAGATAGATAGATAGATAGATAGACAGACAGACAGACAGACAGACAGACAGACAGACAGACAGACAGACAGACAGACAGACAGACAGACAGATAATTAAATAAATGGATAATTAAGTAAATGGATAATTAAATAAATGGATAATTAAATAAATGGATAATTAAATAAATGGATAATTAAATAAATAGATAATTAAATAAATAGATAATTAAATAAATAAATAATTAAATAAATAAATGAGAGAAAAAACAGAGAAAGAAAGAGAGTAACATGGGCATAAATTAATATTTACTGAAATAAACATAGAAATAAAGAAAGAAAGATAGAAATAACTACATAAATAAAGATATAAATAATGACTAAGTAAAGAAAGAAATAAAGAAATAATGACAAACATAAAATATAAAATAATGACATAAATAAAGATATAAATAATAAAATAAATAAAGAAAGAAATAATGAAATACGTAAAGAAAAAAATAATGAAATACATAAAGAATTAAATAATTACATAAATAAAGATGCAAATAATGAAATAAATAAAGAAGAAATAATGAAATACACAAAGAAAGAAATAATCACATACATAAAGATATAAATAATGAAATAAAGAAAGAAATACATAATGAAATACATAAAAAAGGAAATAATTACATAAATAAAGGTATAGGCCCTAAACAATGCAATAACCAAGTAAATAAATAAATAATTACATAAATAAAGGTATAGGCCCTAAACAATGCAATAACCAAGTAAATAAATAAATAATTACATAAATAAAGGTATAGGCCCTAAACAATGCAATAACCAAGTAAATAAATAAATAATTACATAAATAAAGGTATAGGCCCTAAACAATGCAATAACCAAGTAAATAAATAAATAATTACATAAATAAAGGTATAGGCCCTAAACAATGCAATAACCAAGTAAATAAATAAATAATTACATAAATAAAGGTATAGGCCCTAAACAATGCAATAACCAAGTAAATAAATAAATAATTACATAAATAAAGATATAAATAAATAAACAAAGAAAGAAATAATAATGAAATGTATAAATAAAGACATAAATAATTAAATAAACAAAAAAACAATAAATAAATGATGAATTACACGAAGAAAAATAATTATTTTAAATAAAAATATACTTAAATAATGAAATAAATAAGCAAGTAATGATATAAATAAATAATCATTTCTTCTCTACATTGGTAGGGGACTGTCTGCATCTTGTTTCCCTACAAGTCTTCGCAAATATTCAGAAATCCCGTGCTTGTTTTTAATTACTCTCCACGTACTGTCAGGCTAGCAATGAACGTCGAAATACGAGCATAATATTTTCACAGCTGTTTCAATGTCATCCTCTCTCCTCGTCGACTGTAAATAGCATCCATAGTTTGTAAGAGCTATTCAACGAAATATAAAGGCAGAATTTCTGCCTTATATTATATCTGAAGTGTCCTCAGTTTTTCTGTGAGATTCAATGGCGGAATACATAAGAGGACGTGACTTTCTCTCATTTCTTCCAACTCTCAAAGCGTAATGTACTGATAGAGGTTACATAACTGCGGAAGTCGATAAAGTACTTTTTAAATAAATCAAGAAGAAGCATGACAAGCATTTCTTGTCGGTTTTTCTTTACAGGACTGTCAAAAGCAATTGGTGTCATTATGTGCTTCTTTTAGGAACGATCGCAAGTTCTCAAAACTTTCAAGGGATGATAACAATGAAATAGCTTCTCGATTTAATATAGCGGTTACATAAAAACAAAAACACATGGTCATCTAGTTATTACGAAGTATTCAACACCATTAGAAGTTGAGAATGGCCTGAAGACGAAGAATGGTATAAACGGTAGTGAAGCTCAAAATAGAGTGGGAGACAGATGTACTAAAATGTGAAAGGAAAATAAGTATATTATGTTCTAAAGTTTATCAAAAATGGAAGGGATCAAGACAAAATTGGTAGGTCTGAGAATAATTTGTCGATGTTATAGCTCGGGCAATTTAGGAAGACGTCCCATCAAGGAAAACATTTGAATGAGAGCGCTGACTTCTCTTTTCGATGAGACTTCGGAACAATATACAGTGGAAGCTCTTAAGTTCGACATCCTATAGTTCGACTGCTTACGTAGGAGACTTAGATACGCCCCTATACGGGCACTAAGAATGGGTTTGCCAGTTGAATGGGAATTGGTTCTGTGTCTTGTAGTGATACTTTTGTTAAAGGAAAACAGAATATTTTATTGATTAGGATGCCCATATTTAATCACTGATTTTAAATTAATGAACTCTTCTTTTTCTATTTGAGAATTGTACCATTTGTGAGACGGAACTGTCGAAACCCACTGTGGTACTAGAAGCGCATACACAAGTCTCGGGGCGGGCAGGAAATGCAAGTACAGTACTGTATTCGTTGATGGATAACCAATAAGAATTTGTATTCATTTCACCTGCCACATCCACTACCCTTATTGGACTGAACTTTTCAATTCTGTTCAGTCGAACTTAGGAGAGTCCACTATATAGGCCTCTATTTTTTTTTTCAAGTTACATAGTCCCTCACATTCACAGACAGTGCCATAAATATAAATCTGTGTTCCCGAGCCTTCGTGCGTATCACTTGTGGAGGCAGTTTCGTACCTACAACTAACTGTTCCTTTGTTTATCAGTCACCAGTAGAGTAGGGTAAATCGTCTGCACTGCGTACAGGGAGATTTCCCAATAGGGAGGTCACCTGAATTCCAATGGCTCTCCATGAAATGCAGTGTTGCCTTACTTACTTACTTACTTACTTACTTACTTACTTACTTACTTACTTACTTACTTACTGGCTTTTAAGGAGCCTGCAGGTTCATTGCCGCCCTCACATAAGCCCGCCATAGGTCCCTATCCTGAGCAAGATCAATCCAGTCTCTATGATCATATCCCACCTCCCTGAAATCCATTTTAATGTTATCTTCCCATCTACGTCTCGGCCTCCCCAAAGGTCTTTTACTCTCCGGTCTCCCAACTAACACTCTATATGCATTTCTGGATTCGCCCATACGTGCTACATGCCTTGCCCATCTCAAACGTCTGGATTTAATGTTCCTAATTATGTCAGGTGAAGAATACAATGCGTGCAGTTCTGTGTTGTGTACCTTCTTCCATTCTCCTGAAGGGCTAACAACCCATCACCGTAAAAAACAACTTGTCACGAAACCTTCAAATAAGCCTCGGAATGGGACTGATTCTCTGGCAGTGTTGCCTGCATTCCAAAAAAATAGGAACAGATATACACCTGGCATACACACACACACACACACACACACACACTCACACACACACACACACAGAGGGATGTAAACAATATAAGCGCCAAAATTATACAGACTCTACTTCTCGGTCTATTAAACAAGATGTGTAGTGAAAATTTTGTTTTTTCTTATATTTTCGTTTTTAATTCCTCAAATACCATGTTTTTGGGATTGATAGTAGCCTAATATTTACTCTTCCAGTAAATTGAACGTTATTGTCAATGACCTTTCGTCCAACACACGCTAACACCACCACAACAGAGAGACAAACGAATACTCTGATTTGTAGACAAGGATATCACCACGGGTTGCAATGTACGTCGAGGACCGAAGTAAATAATGACTGTGTACTACCATTTCCAAAAACAGTAGACCCACAGATAGCATTTTTTTTTTCTACGGAAACCACGAAAGTTACAGAAAAATTGTGTTAGTCTTTTTTGTTCAGTAATTAATGCTCAATGACCAGTATTTTTTTACTGTTTACTTTGTTTACACCCTGTATATATATATATATATATATATATATATATATATATATATATATATATATGGTTGCCGTAGCTCTGAATCTGGATACCGGGCGACAGTTCGGTCATCAGCCGGTAAAATGCTGCCTACAACGGCGGAAGCAAAAATGGACTATGAAACCTAGTTTACAGTAGATGTTGAAAGTGTAGTCCTTCCGCTGGTATACAAGCTTGATACCGCGAGAATATGTTGCCACTCACACGTCTAAGCTCGTCAGCTGAAATTCTTCGTATTTCATGCTCTCTACTAGCTTGGAGTTTCTCTAATATTTGCGGATCCTTGCGAAACACTTTGTCTATCAAACTATACCTAGAATTTTAGAATGGATGGATGGATGGATGGATGGATGGATGGATGGATGGATGAGTGGGTGGGTGGATTTATGGGTGGATGGAGTGGTGGGTGGATGGATTTATGGGTGGGTGGGTGGATGGATGGATGTATGGGTGGATGGATGGATTTACGGGTGGGTGGATCGATGGATGGATGGATAGGTGGATGGATGGATAGATGGGTGAGAGGGTGGATGGATGGATTTACGGGTGGATGGATGGATGGAAAGGTGGATGGATAGATGGATGGATGGGTGGGTGGATGGATGGATAGATGGATGGATGGGTGGATGGATGGGTGGGTGGATGAATGGATAGATGGGTGGGTGGATGGATGGATGGATGGATAGATGGGTGGATGGATGGATGGATGTATGGGTGGATGGATGGATTTACGGGTGGGTGGGTAGGTGGATGGGTGGTTGGATGGGTGGGTGGATGGATGGATGGATGGGTGGATGGATGGATGTACGGGTGGATGGATAGGTGGATGGGTGGATGGATGGATGGGTGGGTGGATGGATGAATGGGTGGATGGATGGATTTACGGGTAGATGGATGGATAGGTGGATGGATAGATAGATGGATGGGTGGGTGGATGGATGGATAGGTGAGTGGATGGATAGATGGATGGATGGGTGGGTGGATGAGTGGATAGATGGATGGATGGGTGGGTGGATGAATGGATAGATGGGTGGGTGGGTGGATGGATGGATGGATGGATGGGTGGATGAATGAATGGATGGGTGGATGGATGGGTGGGTGGATGAATGGATAGATGGGTGGGTGGGTGGATGGATGGATGGGTGGATGAATGAATGGATGGGTGGATGGATGGGTGGGTGGATGAATGGATAGATGGGTGGATGGATGGGTGGGTTGATGGATGGGTGGATGGATGGGTGGATGGGTGGGTAGATAGATGGGTGGGTGGATGAATGGATGGATGGGTAGATGGATGGGTGGGTGGATGAATGGATGGATGGGTGGGTGGATGGGTGGATGGATGGGTGGGTGGATGAATGGATAGATGGGTGGATGGATGGGTGGGTGGATGAATGGATGGATGAGTGGATGGATGGGTGGGTGGATGGATAGATGGGAGGATGGATGGATGGATGGATGGATGGATGGATGGATGGATGGATGGATGGATGGAGGTAGGGATGGATGAAGAAAAAATAAAGAAAATAATTTGAATCCAGGTCTCCAACATAGAAAGATTGGTCACTGGGGTAACAGCATATCGACTACATGGTCTACTTTCTCGATATATTTCTCGTTTGCAGTGCAGATTCTCCACCTCAAGGAGCAGAAACCAAAACTTGCTGAGTAGATAAATAAATTAACTTCATAAACAAACCGAGGTCGCTGAGAAGTAGCTGAAATATAAAGTGTGGCCATTAGTAGAATCAGGTTTGGTAGCCATGACACCTGCAAGACCTCACAAGGTCCTGGGACCGTGGGACCAGATGCTATTTACCTAGAAAATCAATCAGATTCTTTCCCAGCTCCCGCCGGTTTCCGTCTCCCTGTAGGCAGGCAATTGGTTCCGCGGCGTGGTTCTGCGGTCGCGATCTTCAGCTGTCTGCTTGGCTGGGCACCAGGGTGACGTTCGTCGTTCCACCGGAGCACGCGTCTCAAGCTTTGGGATTAGGAAGGTTCTCTCTGAGAGATAAATTATCTACGTACATCATTAGTCACTGATTGGCTAACTAGTTCGGCACGCAGATTTGCGAGCGACAGCCCAACTAGGCAACACATTTCCCACTGACCGACTTACTTACTCGTGTTGCGAAGTTCCTGGATTTTAGAGTGTGTCATAGGCGTAGAAACGTCCAGAATTTCGGAGCAATGTTGCGTTTATTACCAAGAAAGCAAATAACAGGGAAATAGTGTAAAAAAAAAGCCTTCAATATTTTTAGAGGTAACTCCATAGGGACTATTTCATACGAAATTGATCAGTAAAAAACCTCGCATTTTTTTATACTCTAATTTTTTCCCTATTTATACAAGGTGCTGAGGAGAGTGCATTTTCAAAAATATACTATCGAAAGTCAAACGGTGTCCGTACTATTGAGCGACAAATTTAGCGTATTTTATAAAAACAAGCCTCTTTCAGCGCTCAGAACTCTGGAACCATTTACTGCAGAACATTGAACGGGAGCTCATTTTGAAGCTGACATTTGGTAGATTATGTTAAGAAGTAGGCCTAATACTTATTTTTATTGTATACAGAGAGACAGATAATTTGTTTTTACTTACTTTTAGGCATTTTACCCATTTGTAAAAATGTAAAAAAATATTGAGAAAAAACCTTGCAGTATTAAGAGGGATTCGGCATTGTTTGCTTAGTGGCTCGGCAATAAGTTTCGAGGGTATTAAATAAATTATTTTCACACGCCTAGACTTCAACGGCGCACTACCGCATGTACTGGCCGAGAGCTGAAGATAAGCGAGCGTTGGGTGTCATTTTACTCCTGTGTTTATGAAAACTTGTGATAAAGCTAGCCCAGCTATGCGCTGCTAGACGACACGTCACGTGTTTATGTCTCCTGGCCTTGCTTACCTCGGCTAGCTCCCGCCTCACTGTCAGCTGGTTAGTTCACGCGCGTACTATTTATTTTCTTTATTTGATATTTCAATACTTTCTTATCAATAGTGCACCAGTAAAAAAAAAGTGTTTATTTGTACTTTCAATGCGGAATCTAACCGTATATTTTAAAAATATTTTTTTGTGGGCAAAGGCGTCTTAATGAAGAAAAATCTAAATTTCTCAATTTCCATAAAGAGTAAGAAAACCCGTTTACATGTCAATATAAACTTTAGTTTCTCAGCAACAAAATAAACCATGACTTTGATCATTGAGTGAAAGGGTTTCGGAGCCACAACAGTTTAAAGTCGCTAATTTTATGAAAATACGATAAATTTAAATATTTTTAATTTAAACACTATGAAGTTCTGATGCCTCAAACTTTGCACAAAGCATTGTATCACAGTTGTCAACGGACAGAAAAAGTTTCATTGTATTTAAAAATTGCAAGGTCAATTTTCTCTATATTTCGGTCGATTTGAGATCGAATAGCCTATATGTAGATGAAATCATTGGGGATCATCACTGTGGTTTTAGGCATAATATATTTACTATTGATGAGATTTTTTGTATCCGACAGATATTGGAGAAAAATGGGAGTATAAGGGTACAGTACATCAGTTATTCATAGATTTCAAAAAGGCATATGACTCGGTTAAGAGAGACGTTTTAAATAACATTCTTATTGAATTTGGTATTCCCAAAAAACTAGTTCGAATAATTGAAATGTGTCTCATTGAAACTTACAGCAGAGTCCCTATAGGCCAGTTTCTGATGCTTTTCTAATTCACTGCAGTCTAAAGCAAGGAGATGCATTATCACCTTTACTTTTTAACTTCGCTGTAGAATATGCAATTAGAAAAAGTTCAGGATAACAGAGGGTTTGGAATTTAACGAGTTAAATCAGCTTCTTGTCTGTGCCGATGACGTGAATATGTTAGGAGAAAATCCACAAATGATAAGGGAAAAAACGGAAATTTTACTTGAAGCAAGTAAAGCGATAGGTTTGGAAGTAAATCCCGAAAAGACAAAGTATATTATTATGTCTCGTGACCAGAATATTGTACGAAATGGAAATATAAAAATTGGAGATTTATCCTTCGAAGAGGTGGAAAATTTCAAATATCTTGGAGGAACAGTAACAAATATAAGTGACACTCGGAAGGAAATTAAACGCAGAATAAATGCCTGTTATTACTCGGTTGAGAAGTTTTTTTCATCTAGTCTGCTGTCAAAAAATTTGAAAGTTAAAATTTATAAAACAGTTATATTACCGGTTGTTGTGTATGGTTGTGAAACTTGGACTCTCACTTTGAGAGAGGAACAGAGATTAAGGATGTTTGAGAATAAGGTGCTTAGGAAAATATTTGGGGCTAAGAGGGATGAAGGTACAGGAGAATGGGGAAAGTTACACAACGCAAAACTGCATTCTTGAACTGAGATATATATTTTTTAAACCTATGCCACCAGGTTGTCTTTTCGACATTTCTAGTCTTCTGTCCTGGCAGTGGCCAAGGAGTAACCAACTTCTGAGTTTAGGGCGCCTGGAAGGCGGAGTTACATTACCCTGATGGTATGATATGATGATTATGATTATGTGGTGCCAGGAGAGGTCTTAAATCTAAACTTAACCTAAATTCCAGATCATGGGCGAATACAAGAATAATCCCCTTTAAGGAAAAATTCCTTAACCGGGAATCGAGCCGGGGACTTCATGAACTATAGCTAGAAGCTCTTATCAGTAGATCATGAGGATGGTCTCACCTGTCATAATTAAGAACATTAAATCCAGACGTTTGAGATGGGCAGGGCATGTAGCACGTAAGGACGAATCCAGAAACGTATCATATATAATTTGACCTGGTAATGGAAATTACGGGAAAACGGCTGAACGGATTTTAATGAATGACCCGTCATTTTGAAGCTTGGCATCCAAGGATTTTCAGAAAAATAGTAACTTTCAGTGAAGCGTTTTCCTATTTTCCAAAATCCAACTTTCGTCAGTTTTGAGAAATAATTGCATTTTAGAATAAAACAAAGCACACACTACAATAAACAATAGACTATTACACGAAGGCCATGACCTGCAGGATTGCTGACATATTTATAGTTCAAATTCAATTGGTTATTAAAAACTTCAAACCTTACTAAAAAAATACAATTCCTAAGGAAGAACGGTATTACTTATTGATAAAATGAGAGGCCTACAAAATTTTGTAGTCTCCCGATCATTTCAGCAATATATCTTACCAGGATAAAATGATTTTACCCTCTACATTTCGAGCCCAAATGCAGCAGCTATACAAAGACGCTATGTCTATTGTTCGAAAGCATAGAAAACCTGACATTTTTAACTCTCACCTACAATCCACAATGACCTGAAATAGCTATAGCTTTACTCTCGCATGAAAAACCGACTGATCGTCTTGACATTGTTACTTGCGTTTTCGCGTTGAAACTCAAGAATTGAAGGTGCATAGGTTCAAGAAAAAGTATTTGGCATAAAAAAAACATTCAGAGGGAGTATGTTTCATTATTATGGAAGCAAATAACTTTCAAAATGTCTGGTATTTTTCATTTAAAATAAATCTGAAAAATTTTTATTTGAACGTGTAATGAATTTAGTATGCAGCATTTGCTACACAAGCCATTAGTATGTGTGTATGTATATATATATATATATATATATATATATATATTAGTTGGGAGACCGGAGGGAAAAAGACCTTTGGAGAGGCCGAGGCGTAGATGGGATGATAATATTAAAATGGATGTTAGGGAGGTGGGATATGATAATAGAGACTGGATTATTTTTGCAAAGAATAGGGACCAATGGAGGGCTTATGTGAGGACCGTAATGAACCTCCGGGTTCCTTAAAAGCCATAAGTAAATACGAAAGACCCTTGATATACAAGAAGTATCCGTCGACAAAGAAAGTGACGGCTGGATGAAATATGGAAGCCGCAATATTTTTAAAAGCCCACCGCTTATAAGAAGACGAATTTCATAGAGACGTAAGGTTTCAAGAAAACTAAATTCCTGCTCTATTGGATTATCAAATACGTGTAGAATATACTAGAATATGGATACGAGTGTTGAAACTTCACTGACAGGAAAAAAAACAAAGACCTGAAATTGATCACCTAAGAGCATGGGCGTTACTCTGGAATATCGCTTAAAGTAAGACCACACGTATATTCGATTTGGGATGTAAGCGGAGGATCCTGTCACAGAATGAACGTGTCGTGAAGCGATGTAAAAGCGACCAAAGAATGAAAAGGAATAAGACTTTCTTTGAAAATAATGGACTGGTCACCTCCTGGAACACGAAAAAGAGAAGATACGGGATTACACGGAGAGATATTATGGGGACCAAAGACGGAAACGAACTAAAAGACGAAGACAGCAAATCTTACTGAGGTTGGAATCCTAAAACGGGAACTGCTGACAAGTAAAAACATTTCAGAAATAAAAGTATATTTCAGTTATGACATATCGTACACCCAATAAAATACTGCCGTATGTCGAAAATCTCATACTACTTTCCTAAATTATTTACAACACTGTTTTACTAGTTCGAAATTATAATAATACAATTGTAAATTATCATAGCTTTTAGTACCTATTTATTAATAGTAATATACGTTACAAGAGCGGTATGTTGACGTTTTCATGTTCGAGGAAAAGATTGAAAAAGCGATACGTAGTTGAGCTCTTTTAATTTCCGAGAACATGAAAACAGACATACCGCTCGTGTATCGTACATTATTTTGTGCGAAGATCGTTTATTACATACCTGAAAGACGAATTTCTAATTAGTTGCAATGAAATCTCCATCTTGGTTTCTGTTTAATGACGGCAACTTCGGAAAACCAAAATATCTTTCTTCAACATTGTTGCTATAAAATGTTTTCTGTGTTTACTATACTCCAGCAGGCCGTGATATACGTCTGCCTTTTTTTTCCCCCAGTCTATAAATACGAACTTAAAACAATCGGTAAGGTTATGTAATGATTTATTTTTCATTTTAATATTTTAACAATATTATTTATATAACATATTGCAGTAATAACATCGGCATCTGGAATCTTGTTGATTTTTTCACGGCTTCCTTAATGTTACTTGTATCAGGAATGCAATAAGTTTCGTGGAGTAGTAGACTTTACTTAATTTTTGCAAATATTTAAAAACAATAATTAACATTGCAATTTAGGTGAAATTGCAGTGGTAAGTTTCCAATTTATAATTATTACTATGTTAAACGTCTCTAAAAATAATATGTTAAAAGCCTAAAGCAGTAAAATGAATGTCGCGCTTAAGCGGTAAGAAGAGGGAAATTGTTATGTGTGTTACGTTGGGAATACTGAATGTAGTATTTCACACTTGCCGCGTATTGGTTCTGTGCGGAAAACAAGCAAATACGCACGATCTCGCACAAAATATTTTTACAGCGTGCTTTACTAGGATATAACATAGATTATCTTTACAAATCTTTTGTACGTGGTGTGTGGTGAAACGACAGAACCATATTCTTGCAGTACTTTCTCCGATGGCATTCCCTCCGTACATGACTCAAATATTTCGAGCCGCCTCCGCTGTCTTTGCCCCTTCATTAAACTCAAACAGAAGAATATCAGAAGTGTGCCTTTTTTCACTAGACATTCCTTCTTCCTTAGTCCACAAATAGGACAAACTTTCTTCAATTCCGTAAAATTCAAGGCTTATATACAAACATAACTCTCGAAATAACAAATGACAGACGACAGACAATCTCTTAGCAACGCAGTGTAGTGATGACAAAGAAAAACGCTATGAATTTATACATCAACCTAATAAATTCATATTTTATCATTTTAGGCCTATTAACTGTATGCCACACCGGCTTGTTTTCCAGGTTTCGTACCGGCTCATACCGGCTCAATTTAACCATTACCCGGCATTCAATTTAATAGGAGGCTGAGTGACCTTCGGGGCTGTTCTGGAAGTTCGGTACCGAGAAGAATCACATCACCACCCGGGATTGAACCCGGTACCGTTCAGTCGGCAACCATTTGCTCTATAAAGTAGTAACTGTTATTAGGCTGTAACACACTTGCAGAGTTTTCGCCAGCGAGAAATGTGTTGCGAGAAAATTAAAAAATTGATAACTTGGATTCAAATGGACGTCCACACACTGGAAGAGATTCTCGTTCGAGGCAAAAACCTCGCGCGAGTTTCTCGCTGGAATCGGTAGCTCAGCGAATTTTCTTGACACATTTATCAAAGATGTTTGACATCTATACTCTTTATGACGATTTAATGTAGAAAAAGATATCACAGTTGGCGATGAATTGTATTGTTTTTATTTAAAATGAGGAAAGATGGCTGATAATTGCAGTCAGAAACTTATCGAACTTGTACGATGTCACCCAAACCTGTTTATATGATACACGGGATGAAAACTATAAAAAGATGAAACTTAAAGAAGAAATCTGGAGACAAATATCAGATTATCTGAAAATAATTAGGGATATAGTTTATTTTGATGAGATTTTATAGTATTAATTAAACATTTGAAATAATGTATCTATATGTCTTAACAGTTTACATAATTTTAATCAGAACATAGCAAAGAATCCTGTATCATATCTTGAATGGCAAAAAACTGTGGTCCATTCAACTTGGAATAATGCCTAAACGTATCATCATTCAAATCGAAACCAGTGTCAAAAACTCGCCCTTATTTTCGTAAGATACAGTGTGATTTTCAGATATTTCTGGCTTTAATTTTAGGCCTACTTTTTCATTTCATTAACAAAATATGTTCATGTAACTCCATTTCCTCATCATCTGAATACTCAGATTCAACATAGCGTTCGTACGTAATTTGTAAAGTACGACAAATCTACTTACAGGTTATACATACTAGGTTCAAAAAGTTCCCGGAATTTGCTAGCATCATAGAAACAACGTACCTTAAACACTATTCTACAGCATTCCCTTCAAAATAGTTGCCTTCCGCAACAACACACTTTTGCCAACGCGTGTAGAGTTCCTGGAAGCAGGCCTGGAAGCCATTTTGTGAAACCCGTCTTAGTGCTCTCGTCGCGTTTGCGATAACCTCTTCAGCATTGAATCTCCGTCCTTTCAGATGACTTTTCAGACGGGGAAACAGAAAGTAATCAGGTGGTGAGAGATCAGGAGAGTATGGTGGGTGATCCAAAGCAGTTATGTTGTGCCTGGCAAGAAAATTCTTTACAATAATTGCGCGATGAGCAGGTGCATTTTCATGCATAAGGAACCAGTTGTTTTCTACCCACTTTTCTGGACGTTTCCTTCTCACTGCGTCCCAGAGGCGACGGAGGGTTTCTACGTACAATTCTTTCGTTACAGTACGACCTTCTGGAATGAACTCATGGTGCATGAGACCCTGAGAGTCGAAGAAAACTTCCAACATAACTTTGCTTTAAGTGTGCTTAAATGCGACAGGCTCATGTCAGTAGATTTACTGGCATGTGAAAGAACTCCTGCGGGACAAAATTCCGGCACATCCGGCGATGCTGATATAACCTCTGCAGTTGCGAGCGTCGTTAAATAAAACATAACATTTAAAATAACTTTGCCTTTGGAAGTGTCCCTAGGAAATTTTTGCTTCCGAGGAGATGTTTTCGATTTCCACTCAGATGACTGTCGTTTAGGGACTAGGTCGTACAAGTAGCACCAGTTTCATTTTGTTTAAGAAATCACCATCTTCATCAGCCATACTGATCATGTCCCCAGCAAAACACAGAACTTGATGTTTGTACTTTGCTCTGTGGACATAATTACAAAATGCGACGAACAAACAAAACACTATGATAAACAATTGCCTACAACTCAGAACCAATAATTGCCATTATCAGCAAACTTTAAGGAAATGACATCATGAATGTTACCAACAAAACAAATGTATAATATCCCTTGTTATATATTAATACGAAAAATGGTAGTAAAATTCCGGGAACTTTTTGAACCTAGTAGTATATTTAAGTACGACAATATACGTAAATACATAATATTTTCCCCAACGAGTGATTACTATAATCAGAAAAATGCTTTCTGCATGAAGGCAGTGCATAGATGATCATAGGGAGGTGTGATCTGTGACAGTAGCGGCCGGTGATCAAAATCCTCGGTGAGGCCAGATGCAACTAGTTTAAGTGCCTCCGATAGGAAATGTTTGTTTATGATATTAATTATTATTGTTATTATATTATTAATATTATTATTACTGTATTATTACTATTACTATTATTAGCCTATTCTTATTACTATCAATGAAAAATAATAATTTCACTCACCAAATAAGCTGTCATGCTCTGAGTTTCAGTGATTGTTTCAGTGTGATGAAGCATCCCATATTATGTGTTCAAATTCCCCTTTCTTTCTTTTCTTTTTATTTTTTTTCCTTTGACAGCAACAAACAAGGCCAAGAGAAGTTTATTTTGCATCACATTACCACATAACCATTTATGTTGTCCATACCAGGATGCAGTAGAAATTCGCGTTTTAAGATTATGTGTCAGAAAAATTATCAGCGATGTCGTAGGTATCTCGGTAGTCTCTCTCTTTATTTAAAACTTCCTTTCTTTTAGTATTATTTCTTCTCGAAAAAGGACACTCTAACAATGAATTTACTGCACCAACATTATTTCTCTCATTTGTTTCTGTTTATATTTTCCCGAAATACATAACAACATTGGTCCAGATTCACTACTGTACTACGAAGTACAATAGTACAACACCCTCGCTTATGTCATAAACTGAGACGTAAGGGGAGAGAATCTCGAGTGGATTTCTGCCTGCCAAAGAGCTGGAATTTTGTTATTTATGGCCTAGTTAGGAAGACAAGTCACCACTGCTATTCCCACCCCACTCTACCCTTGAGGCCGGCCCATGGATGGGAGGAGTGAAACCTGACCAGGCCAGCCAAATTGTGCCTCAGCTACAACGTTTTAAGCGTAAACTCAAAGCCCGCGAAAGGACATGAAATGCATTAAGCCAGACCCGGCACGAACGATTCTGGCCTCGGGAACAAATTTTACTGCAAAACAGGTCTATATACATCACAAGCTAGACCCGGCACGAGCGATCCCGGCCTCAGGAACAAATTTTACTGCAAAACAGGTCTATATACATCAAAGTTTTCAAATGCTTCTACAGCGATATATGCTTCATTCAAATAACTATTACATTATATAAAAACACAAAATTTGATTTCAGTTAAGCCAAGTGACTGAGGCCCGGCCTCACTCGCCTCAGTCAATCAGCCGCCACTGATCTGTGATAGCGAGAACTCGCCAAGTGTGTGGAGGAAGGCTCTTCGCCTCTTTCTCGCAACACATTTCTCGCTAGCGAAAACTCTGCAAGTGTGTTACGGGCCTTAAGAAATGCATTTCTGCAAATTCTGATGTGTTCTTCCTAATATGCTGAGTCCCAATATGGAATTCCAAAAAAAAAAAACTATTATTGTGAATATGGGTTACTTGTTTACTGAAATTGAACTTTTCTCATGCGCTCACAAAAGAACCTTTCGAAACTAGTAATGAAGTTGCTCCAACCTAACAAAACCCATTTGAAACTGCAAGACACAAAACAAAATTGTACAGGCAGTGAGTAACAGACAGAAGAGGGTACTAATCAAAGCTGCCGTGAATGGAAGCATCTGGTTGCCAGGCCTAGTGAAACAATAGATTTTTCGAACAATCGAGAAGCTTCAATATCCATTTGTAGGGATTTTCTCCCACACACAGTTTAATGTGTAACTTTCGGACCGGTGTATTATTCATATAAAAGCTCTTTTTGCAGAGAAGAGAAGACAAAGCTGCTAGAAAGCTAGCATTACTCCAGCCACTCTAGATTAATTTGAGTTTGGTTTCAACGAACACATTCATTGTAATTTTTGGGAAAATTTCTTTGTGAGATAGGCCTAATCCGTGTATTAAAATTCTGATCGCACACATATAGGTCCTGTAGCTATTTTACTTTCTCATTGGAGAAAATATTTTGAATCATCGGCGTGACTCTGACGGTAGCGCGTTTGTCTGCTGATCGGGAGTTGCGCTCAGGCGAGGGTTCGATTCCCACTTAGGCTGATTAACTGGTTGGGTTTTTTGGAGTTTTCCCTAACCGTAAGACGAATGTCAGGTAATCTACTGCGAATTCTCGAGCCTCATCTCGCTATCACCAATTCCATCGGCGCTAAGTAACCCACTAGTTGATACAGCGAAGTTAGATAAGTAAAAAATTAAGGTGTTGCAACTAGGGTTGGTCACGTAAATTCCATGACACATATTTAGACCTACGTAATAAATTATTTTCATAGTAGTAACTTAATAAATTACATACTCTACTATGTGCTTAAAGACGCCGTGCTGTTGTGTTTTTAATTATGTAGCCACAAAATGTATTACGTTATTTAATTTTGCTCTTATAATTTACTGTTATTACTCCCTGCTATTATTATTATTATTATTATTATTATTATTATTATTATTATTATTATTATTATTATTATTATTGTAGTTCTAGATATTATGGTAATTATTACTGTTAATTGGTAAGTCTGTTTTATTCAATTGGAGTCTGGCTGGACGGAAGAGAAGACCTACTGACTTAGCTCTACCAGATTAAATTATTTATTTGTTTATTTATTTATTCATTTATTTATTTAATTATTTATTCATTTATTCATCCATTCATTTATTCATTTAATTATTCAATTATTCATTTATTCATTTATATATATTTTTTTATTTATCTATCTGTCTGACTGTCTGTCTATCTATCTATATTACTATATACCTATCTATCTATCTATCTATCTATCTATCTATCTATCTATCTATCTATCTATCTATCTATCTATCTATCTATCTATCTATCTATCTATCTATCTATCTGTCTGTCTGTCTGTCTGTCTGTCTGTCCATCCATCCATCCAACTATCTATCTATCTATCTATCTATCTATCTATCTATCTATCTATCTATCTATCTATCTATCTATCTATCTATCTATCTATCTATCTATCTATCTATCTGTCTGTCTGTCTGTCTGTCTGTCTGTCTGTCTGTCTGTCTGTCTGTCTGTCTGTCTGTCTGTCTGTCTGTCTGTCTGTCTGTCTGTCTGTCCGTCCGTCCGTCCGTCCGTCCGTCCGTCCGTCCGTCCGTCCGTCCGTCCGTCCGTCCGTCCGTCCGTCCGTCCGTCCGTCCGTCCGTCCGTCCGTCCATCCATCCATCCATCTATCTATCTATCTATCTATCTATCTATCTATCTATCTATCTATCTATCTATCTATCTATCTATCTATCTATCTATCTATCTGCCTATCTGTGTATCTATCTACCTACCTATCTATCTATCTACCATTCTATCTATCTATCTATCTATCTATCTATCTATCTATCTATCTATCTATCTATCTATCTATCTATCTATCTATCTATCTGTCTGTCTGTCTGTCTGTCTGTCTGTCTGTCTGTCTGTCTGTCTGTCTGTCTGTCTGTCTGTCTGTCTGTCTGTCTGTCTGTCTGTCTACCTACCTACCTACCTACCTATCTATCTATCTATCTATCTATCTATCTATCTATCTATCTATCTATCTATCTATCTATCTATCTATCTATCTATCTATCTATCTGTCTATGTATTCATGTATTCATTTATTCGTTTATTGATTTATTTATTTATTTATTTATTTATTTATTTATTTATTTAACTACCTAGCTAGTGAGTACAAATTAAAATTATAAAAGAAAATTTTTTCTAGCCACTACCGTAAGAGCCAGGCTCGTGTACGGTCTGATCTTAGTCAAAAATATAACATAAAAAATATTATTATTATTATTATTATTATTATTATTATTATTATTATTATTATTATTATTATTATTAGCTACTTAGCTCCCATTGCGGAATAGTTCTCCATTACGAATGTTGGAAATTTTCTCACCCTCGTAGTCAGATGTCTCCGTTCTTCAGGAAAATGCAGTCTTGCCAGATCTCCAAGGCCCCGGTCGTTGTCATGCCGACATTTCATGGCATTGCTCAGGCAATAGGAACGCGCGAACCACATCTCAGAAATAAGAGCACGTACGAGAGCTGATGATAATTCTTTGACACGGATGATTGCTTCCACTTACAAGAACCAGTTCATAAATCTCTGGGGCGACCCACGCCAAGGGCACCACTTCGATTCGTTATTACCCTCGTGCCCAGCGCGTCTGCGAGATTCCAAGGACGGCTACTACGGTTGTCGTTCGTTTTATGCTAAGAACTGCGATCCTGAGGAGGCTCCTGAGAGTGAGGGCCCTGGTTCGAAATGAGGAAGTAGAGTCTCTTTCATTATCATTATTATTATTATTATTATTACTATTATTATTATTATCATTATCATCATCATGATCTATTTCTTCTGTACCTCTAACTTTTTTTTCTTCTTGCAGAAGTCGCCAAAACTGTGAAAACGATAAATAGGTCTACACATACTCGATGCCAAAGAAATGATAATTCATACCTGTAAAAAAAATGGTCACATTGTTTAACTCCATTTTCATTACTTTTATGCTCGACCATGCCGAAATGTAGTAATTATACACCTGGTAGTAGCCCTTTAATGCACCTCATTAAAGTACACCTATTCATTATAATTCAGTTGTTCAGCCAATGACAAATCACCTTTGTACCGTTATAAACCCGCCAGTATCGATTATTCTCGGATATGGAATCGAAAGACAATTAGCGAAACGTCACAGAGGCTGGAAATCCAATACTGTCGCAGAAGTTTTTGTTCTGTTACTATAATAATTAGCGTTAATTGTAAATAATATTCAAATAAATTCAATTTGTCATCTCGTTTTTCAATTCTAAATCAATTTCCAGGTTATATCAAGACTAATGTTCTCTAGGTTATATCAAGGTCAATGATATTCGTGCCTCGGAAAAAATCAACGCGTCTGCGCACATCTCACAATTCAGGTCAGTTCCGTTCGTCACTTACATAACCATAACATGAAAACGTATGAATAATTTCAAGTTAGAAATATGGTCGAGCATAAAAAGTCGTATGAAACTTGCGCTCGTTTCATAAACAAACATACTCGCGTCTTAATTACTACCATTATAGGCTCGTTGCATAATGTACTATTATAAAATTGGACAATCACTACTAACTTTTTTCCTCGAGTAGAAAACCTTCCAAGACAGAAAATTGTACAAAAAGTTTGTCTGTTTCCAGAAACATTAATTTTAGTTTTTTTGTTCTCCTGCAAGTTTATAGATACCGAGGTATCGCTTCTTAACCATCTTATCTGTGAGAAAGAAACTCCATTAGACTAGAGATAATAGTCTACTGTAAACATATACGCAATAGTGATAGCACAGTCTAGTATGAAGCTCAATACGTAGGGAATATGCATCCATAGATAGTTGCTAACCACTAGGATCGCTACTATCGCCTCATTACAGACAATGCGAAATAGTACCAGCACAGTCTGTTGTTCCTAGTACCCTTAACAACTCAAGCTTCGTGACTGTATATACTAGACCAGGACTGGGCAGCAAGAGCGGATTCTACTCTCTCACGGGGAGCCATATGATTTCTCTTCACCCCTTTCTTCCCTACCGAACACCGCGCAGCGTTGATCTAGTGACGGATGAATATTAAGCGTCCCCGTTTAGAGACTGGTTCCACTCCCGATGCCCAGCCCTGTACTAGACTGTGGTGATAGTAATGAACCTGGCATTCAAACCTCCCAGCACACAAAATTGGACATTCTGACCCCAATAGTATAAATTTAAATCGTCAATATCTCGACAACCAGCCGTCGCAGAGAGATGTTCTTGGCACCTATGAATCCCTCTCAACGTTCTCTGGAGTTCCTTGAGTGGAACGGCGAAACTCGGAGTGAGACAAGTGACCAACAGGCTTCGAGTTCACATATTTACTCTTTCTCAGTCCCAAACTCTCTTGCAAAGACGCGTTTACGCAATTTTCCCCTCTGATATCCCTTTGACGAGTGATGTTAAGGGTAAACATTTCTGTCAAAACGTTACGTTTGTAGATCAAATATGCAAGTACAGTGAAAAGGAAAGTTATACGATCATTTTTAAACTTGGGGTATCACCGTTTCAATGAAATATAGCGAAAGTCATGGGATAATTGTGAGTGACTGATGTGTTAATAATAATAGTTTTATTTAATAATAATAATAGTTTTATTTTCCCTGGCAGAGTTAAGGCCATCAGGCCGTTTCTTCCACTCAACCAGGATCAAATCACATACAGAAAAAATACATACCGGTATACAAATATGTACTTAAAAATAATAATAAACATAATTAAGTAGAAAAGAGAGATTGAATACATATACACAATCAGTATTAACTTTGAAATAACAATAATAAAAAAATATATATGTAATAAAAAAAAAGAGACAATACATAATCACAAACAGAAAAATGCATTCTAGTATACAAGTATTAAGTTAAAAGAAAAAAAAAGAATTAATACATATGAAAATAATCTCACAACTAAAGGAATAGTACAATTAGTATGATCAGCACAGCACGTGTTACATTGAGACAATGACAATTACCTAGATATTAGTGTTAATGGAAAAATAAAGTAATGACTGTGTAAAATAATAATAATAATAATAATAATAATAGTAATAGTAATAATAATAAATAAATGTGTTATGCAGGAAGTTGGCAGGTCTCTAATGTTATCAAATACAGTAGCCTACACTGTTCATAATAAACCGACGACAGCGATGTTCTTGAGATATGGGTCGTCCCTTGGACGCATAATACAAATAAATGGATGTATTTCGATATTAAATCGGAATAATAGAACGCATTCAATGTATAAATGTGGATCCCGAACAAAACGTTTTGTTTTCCATTGTCTGTTTATAGCGGCAGAGTAGCGTGCATGCTGCATTGTTCTGTGATGAGCTGTAAGCCTATAGCTATGTGTATCAAATGTCAACATTAGTAACACAAACAATAAAACTGTTTAATGAAGGTGAACTTCATTAGAAGCTTCATTTATCTGTGTTAACAAATATACAGATCACTATTATTCTAATACTAGTGGCCTGAAGCAACAATAGCTGCTTGTATATTGAATGACTACTTAAAAATAAATAAATATACAATTAGACTAAAAAATTAAGCACTAAGGAACACAATACCTCTGTACAATGTTATTGAAGGCAGCAATTCGATTCAAATACAATTCTTTGTATAAAATCTAACTTTACATAGTGCATGTGCGAATAATTACAAATTTACTTGGAGTATTAATAATAAATTGTTATTTAATATTAATAAGTGTATACATAATGACCTTTTCTAGATTGAAAAAATACAGTTGGGAATCCGGTGTGGCTTAGAGGATAGAGCGTCAGCACGTATAGCTGAAAACCCGGGTTCAAATCCCGGTGCCGGAGAGAGTTTTTCTCTGTTTCATTCATCTTTCATCATATGATGACGCAGAATTTCTGCACGGAAATATCATACTATGTACTTCGGTACATCATAATAATATAGGCCTATTTTTCGCCGATTATTCGTAGGAGTTCATTTACATCTATCTTACTTTTTCCTTTCCTGAAGCCAAACTACTCTTCTTCCAACTGTTCTTCCATATTAGAATATAAATAAGTAAATAAATGAAAACAATTAGTCCCATCTTACAACATATTTTTCACTGTGGTTTACTGGAAGTATCGTACGTGTCTACTTTCGCTTTAATATTTCAGAACTCGCGATTACAAATCAAACGAATGGCAGCACAGGTCTGTAGCTGCTCTCGATGCCGAGATATTACTGAGAGAGACAGCACGGCAAGGGTATTTTACATGTCAATTGAGCGCCATCATGCCTGTAGCGAGGGGAGGTTATGTTATCGGGCATATCGACATAAGTTACATTGATTCTTAGCCAAACTACTAAACCCAACCACCACCACCACATACATACACAACACATCTAATCACCCCACACAACACAAACATGCTGCATTCAGGACAATGGTACACAGATTACTCAACATACCCATGAGCCAACAACACTACAATGAAGAAGTGAACACAATCAAATACATAGCACAAGAAAACGGTTACAACCCAAACATAATAGACAACATCATAAGGAAGACAAAACAAAAACTCAACAAACACAAAAACACACAAACACAACAAAATCACAAGAAATACATCACACTAACATACGAAAACAAAAACACACACAAGATCGCATCCTCATTCAGACAACAGAAATACAACATAGCATACAGAACAGAAAACACACTACAAAGACATCTCAACACACAAACAACACAAACAAATAAATATAACCACACAGGCGTATACAAACTCACATGTAATAGTTGCGACAGTTTCTACATATGACAGACAGGCACATCATTCCAAACTCGATACAAAGAACACATCAAAGCAATAACCAGAGGACACAATACATCTACATATGCCGAACACATAATCAATGCTAACCACACATACAATAACATAAATACAGACATGGAATTCCTATACATACAACCCAAAAACCAAAAACTCAACACACTACACCAATATGAAATATACAGACACACTAAAACACACCCTGATCAAATTCTCAACACACAGATTCAATTTCAGAACACACACACTATTTGACACCACATTTCAACACTTTTGAACAATCGAACGCACCCACACAATAGGCAGCGAAGTTCGAGATGACGCCGAGATCTAGTAGGCTCTGAGGATGGTGTGAAGAAGCGCCGAAACAGCTGTAAGCCGCACATGCTTACACAATTAACACGAGTAAGATCGCCATTTAATCAATTATTTAAAATATTAGCTTTCGACTGTGGCAGGTAGCATTTGAAAATGTTGTTTTTTATTTCACCACGGATCCCGAAACGGGTGCCCATATTCTGTGCAAGAAAATAAGTATTCTACGTCAAAACTCCAGCTGGGTAATCAGTCCAAGTGGGATTCGAACCCACACGCCGAGCGCAATCTCGACCACGATTCTCTCTAACCCCAAGTAGGCCTACCACATCCGTAGCTCTGCTATGTGAATTACCCGTTTATGAGTGAACAGTCTGTGGTAATTCCGTCCTTCAATTGTCGCCGTTAGCGGTGTAACCTAGGCAACAGTGTTCGTGGAAATATCTGCGGTGGTTAACCATTAAGGTCCATTTCGGAAAGCCGAGATAGGCATTTCAAACCGCAAATAACCGAGTTCCGGTTCTATGCATCTTTCATAGTTCTTCAGGAAGACGTGCTGCTAATTGCCCGTGTTTTACCTGGTGTCCACAGTTCACAAACTTTAATCCCTTGCAGTCCACTGCTCTTTCTCACTATATTCGGCCCAGTCACAAATCAATCGGCTGGCGGTTTGACTTGAAATAGACCGAAATTATACCACTAACAGATAGTGGGACTTGAGGAGGAAATATTGGAGTTCTTTCCTTTGATATTCTGGTTTATTAGGGGTTGTAAATTCTATTAGCCATTTCTCAAGTATCACCGCATTGTTAATACATCGCTAGAGATGGTAGATTTTAGCAGCTTAAAATTAAAAATGTGGCACTTTATAAATCAGATTTAGCATTTTATAAGACATTTAATTTTTTAATTGTTATTTTACGACGCTTTATCAACTGGTATGGTTATCTAGCGTCTGAATTAGATAGTGATAGTGCCACCGAAATGAATCCAGGATCCAGGGCCGAAAGTTACCCAGATTTGAATAATTTCAAGGAAAAATTGTTCCGGGGCCGGGTATCGATCCCGGGACACTTCGCTTAGCGCACGAATGCTCTTTCGACTGAGCTACCTCAGGAACTATACACGGCACCGTCACAATTTTTCCTTTATATCCACACAACTCAAATGGGCTGACAAGACACCAGAACCCAACTTTGAGTGGACACAAATTCTGTTTGACTCAAATTGTGGTATAGTTCCTGGGGTAGCTCAGTCGGAAGAGCATTCGTGCGCTAAGCTAAGGGTCCCGGGATCGATACCCGACTCGGGAACAATTTTTCCTTGAAATTATTCAAACCTCCTTTACAGGGAGCTACTACCTGAAAGCCAGATTTGCATTACCCAGATGTGCTCTTAATGGGTTGAGGGTAAACCCCGGAAAAAACCTCAGACAAGTAACTTTTCCTAAACAGGATTTGAACCCGGGCCTGCTAGTTTCACGGCTAACCGTTACTCCACAGCGGTGGACACTTTTAATGTTATAATTTAACATTTTGTAGCGATTTTTGGTGGAATATTTTTATTGAAAAATGTGGAGGTAGAAATTCAATGTCATCGAAGTATTAACAGGTACATTTTCTGTATTTTCAAGTTAAAATTCCTTAAAGTAATAAATGCGTAAAGGGATATAAAATTGCAGTGAAAATGTGAACAGTATTATTACTATTGTGTCTCCAATGGGGGTTAGCCCTATTTTACATATGTATGTTAGGACTATAGTTTTACACACAAAAAAGATAAGCATAAAGAGAAATGGAAAAGAAAATTAAATTAGCTTACGCGATGTGAACAAAACATAAACAATCCGTAAATTAGGCATTGCGATTGCAAAACAAACATCAAGCATCAATTTGAGACATATAAAACATTAACAACACACATACGTAACACTTCTATAACACAAATATGCAGCTTTCCATACCATACATCATAAATTAATACACAATAGTCACACAAACACAATCAAACTATAATTACGACATTGCGACGACATCAAGCATCCCATAACTATGACTCACATACATAACAAATCGAGCATCCGTTACAACACATACACTTCAACATAGTAACCACACTTTTAAAAGTTACAAATTTGGCTCCAAGAAGAATAAATAGGACACTGTTACTAATTACTATTCTTCTACAATGTCTTAAATACATCTGTAATAAATCTGTGAAATTCCTTTAAGCAACATTGCTTCAGAAAAACGTTTGTAATTGGTGGTAAGAAAGTTGTATCGCACATGCTAAGATGGGTTTGTAGCCGGTATCTCTTGCGTTCTTGTAGCGGACACTCGAATAACAGGTGGTCGACTGTTTGTGTGGGGTGTTCACAGGGACATGAAGAGCCGTTTGGGTTGTCAATTTTAAAACGTTCGAAATATGAATTACATTTTCCGTGTCCAATTGTGAACAGTAAGAAAATGCTAAAAGATATGGTGTGATATTATCCGGACCCATCTTGTTAATAAAAATCACCCTCTACCACATACAACTTGTGTTTGAGTGAAAGCAAAGCAATATTTCCAGATCTGGAACCCAAAACTAGCTTAGTTACCAATTAACCTAGAATTATACCGAAATTCACCCACGTTTGTAAGTTATAATTTACTAACAAACTATTAATGATATATTTTTTAATTTATTAAAAACGTGTTGTAAACATGTGTAAAGTAGTCTACTTACTTATTTACTGGCTTTTAAGGAACCCGGAGGTTCATTGCCGTCCTCACATAAGCCCGCCATTGGCATTGGTCCCTATCCTGAGCAAGATTAATCCATTTTCTATCATCATATCCCACCTCCCTCAAATCCATTTTAATATTATCTTCCCATCTTCGTCTCGGCCTCCCTAAAGGTCTTTTTCCCTCCGGCCTCCCAACTAACACTCTATATGCATTTCTGGATTCGTCCATACGTGCTACATGCCCTGCCCATCTCAAACGTCTGGATTTAATGTTCCTAATAATGTCAGGTGAAGAATACAATACGTGCAGTTCTGTGTTGTGTAACTTTCTCCATTCTCCTGTAACTTCATCCCTCTTAGCCCCAAATATTTTCCTAAGCACATTATTCCCAAACACCCTTAATCTCTGTTCCTCTCTCAAAGTGAGAGTCCAAGTTTCACAGCCATACAGAAGAACCGGTAATATAACTGTTTTATAAATTCTAACTTTCAGATTTTTCGACAGCTGACTGGATGATAAAAGTTTCTCAACCGAATAATAACAGGCATTTCCCATATTTATTCTGTGTTTAATTTCCTCCCGAGTATCATTTATATTTGTTACTGTTGCTCCAAGATATTTGAACTTCTCCACCTCTTCAAAAGATAAATTTCCAATTTTTATATTTCCATTTCGTACAATATTCTCGTCACGAGACATAATCATATACTTTGTCTTTTCGGGATTTACTTCCAAATCTATCTCTTTACTTGCTTCAAGTAAAATTCCCGTGTTTTCTAGACATACATGAATTTGGTTACTGTATCACAGCTGATGTCCCAAATATACATTTGTATTACTAAATTAATTAAAAACGTGTGTAGGCCTAAGCTCTGAGCATTCGTAGTATATTATAACTGAAACTTGGAAAATTCAGGTGGCCCACGTTTGTTTCTGGATCTGTACACTTGCATGAATTTGGTTACTGTATCTCAGCTGGTTTCCCAACAATATTGCTTTGAATGTGATGGGTCATTTCGTAGACTGGTGAACAAGAAACATTTTTTTACCAGGCAGTATCAGTGAGATCAACACAAATTTTTAAGACTCCATGATAGGCAATTGTGAAATAGACAGTATGTATGCAGTTTAACTTAACTAGCTAACTAGTGAGTACAAATTAAAATTATAAAACAAAAATGTTTCTAGCCACTACCGTAAGAGCCAGGCTCGTGTACGGTGTCGTCTTAGCCAATAAATATAACATAAAATTTACAAGGACAGTATACTAAATACAGTAAGTAACTTAATTCAAGCAAATAAATAACACACAAGAGCAAAAAAAAAAAAGAATGAAGAGAAAAAGAGAGAAAAACACATTTAATATCAATTGAAAATCAGACAGAAGCCAGTGATATTCAAGCAAAACATGAGACAGAAATGAAAGGTAAAAAAAATACACACATTTGTTAATATTATATATCATGAATAAATTTATAAATTTATATTTTAAAGCTTCAATGTTGGCATGTTTTTGAAGATTAAGTAACATATTATTCAATAAATTGTAACTTACACCCAGATTTATTTATTTATTTATTTATTTATTTATTTATTTATTTATTTATTTATTTATTTATTTATTTATTTATTTATTTATTTATTTATTTATTTATTTATTTATTTATTTTATTTATTTATTTATTTAAATCCACCACCAATAGATGCAGGCTTCCAATTACAGGTGACTTACACAGGTAAATACACAAAATACATAATAAGAAAAAAAAAAACAAAGTAAAACAAACAACACAAACGAAAGAAAGAAAATACATAACGGTAATAGATGCTAGAATATAATATTGCAGTTAATACAGTGTCAAATATCAATATAATGATGCTAAATTATTTAAAAACTAGAGTGAAAACATTATACAGTAATACACTTCTTCATAATTTAAATATCTAAGGAAATACAATTCTTTTTAATATTAACTGTTAAACTGAAATCTAATTGAGAATCACAGTTTAAAGACAGAGAGTTGTAAATATTACACATAACAAACAATGGAGAGTTCTTGAAGAAAACAGTTCTACGAATGGGAATAACAAACGATTTCCTCACTATACCCAAATTGCCTTGAAACCCGCAAGGAAAATTAAAAAAATATATATATTTTCGTGTATATCGCGCCATTTAGGTTTTCGCACGTAAAATTCGCGGAAATTCGCATGAGAAATATTGTCGTAGATGAACTATGTTCAACACTGAATGTATGTATGTATTTATTCACACTGCAATGGCTATATACCCGATGGCAGTGGTAACTAATTACACTCAATAATAACAATAATAAACACAATTAATAAAAAATAGAATTAATAATAATACCAATAATTAATACTAACAATAATTTATAATACTAATAATGATGATGATAATAATAATAATAATAATAATAATAATAATAATAATAATAATAAAAACAGAGAACATCCTAAATTAAATGAAACACGATCACTTAAAATAACATTTAAAGTAAATCTAATTTGTATCTTAAACCTAAGTTCGAACTAAAACCCACGAGTATGATATGTTCATATCTGCACAAGTACCTTTCAACACTACACTCATTTCGCTGTCAACTCACTCACTGCACTGGAACTACGACACATTTCACTGATTCTAGAATGATTTCACTAACACTTCAAAAACATTTCACTGTTCAAATACTTTGCACTGCCACTATAAACTATAAAGCTTCACTGACAGGAACATGTTTCACTTACACAACACACTTCACTGACACAACACTTCAATAACTAAATATCAAATACACCCTTTAAATACTGTGTATAATTACCGTCTATTAGTAAAGTCCTTAAGCCTATTTTAAATACATTTTTGGTTGTTGGTAAAGCCTTTAGTAAGTCTGCAGGTAAAGCATTCCAGTCCCTGACAGTACGATTGAGAAAAGAAAACTTTCCAGTGTCCGTCCTCTGTCTTCTTTCTCTCAATTTATATGAGTGGTCGTTCTTTGAAGAGTAATTTGGCGGCTGCAACCTATTTTTTATTTCTCTCCAGGCAGGCTCACCTCTGTATGTTTTGAACAGTGCGCATAATCGAATTCGCGTTCTCCTGTCCGTGAGTGTGTCCCATTTTAATGGTGAATTTTTCCGACAACACTTCAGAGCCCGTTTTTGAATGTGTACATATGCGTCTAACCACAACAAAAAATAATCTGTTTTGTTTGTCATTAATACCAAAAAAAAAAAGAAAAAAAAAGAAACACGACTCTGAATTCATTGACCTTCCTGCGTGTCGATTTTGCTGCCAGGTCAGAATAAACTGGCGCTCGCCAATGTGTTTGTGCCATAAAGCAGCTCACCTCCCCTTGACGTGGGGTAGGCTATATTATTCTCTTCAGGCAGACGGACAGACAGAGCAGAAATTAAAATGAACTGTCGTTCCCCATTAGTGAGCACGGTATTACACACATAATTAGGGTAATGTGGCAGAACATTATCTCTGCTGGAGCCGCCGCTGCGATCTGGCAGCGCGCCGCAGTCGAGTTTGCTTAATCGCGTGGAAGCTGGCGCAGAGTGCATTCGGAACGATTCCCAGCCTTCCAGCACTAGTTTTAAAACCGTGGCGCGCATGCAATGAAGCTCGTCACGTTTTATTAGATCGTTTTATTGCACTTCGTTTTCTTATGGTCACCGACGCAGCTAAGAGCTTTAGGGAGATCGACACTTTGAGGCATTCTGGAACTTGGGTTCGAATCCTGCCTATGTTTTCTCGAGACGAGTATCAGATATTAACGTGGCAAATATTGTTGCTTTCATTAATTACACAGACGTTAAATAACTACGCAGTTGGTACAATGTTATTAAACAACCGATAACGTTTTATTCTACTTTCATCTTTTCTTCTTCTTCTTCTTCTTCTTCTTCTTATTATTATTATTATTATTATTATTATTATTATTATTATTACTTACTTACTTACATACTTACTTTTAAGGAACCCGGAGGTTCATTGCCGCCCTCACATAAGCCCGCCATTGGTCCCTATCCTGAGCAAGATTAATCCAGTCTCTACCATCATATCCCACCTCCCTCAAATCCATTTTAACATTATCTTCCCATCTACGTCTCGGCCTCACCAAAGGTCTTTTTCCCTCCGGCCTCCCAACTAACACTCTATATGCATTTCTGGATTCGCCCATACGTGCTACATGCTACGTGCCATCTCAAACGTCTGGATTTAATGTTCCTAATTATGTCAGGTGAAGAATACAATGCGTGCAGTTCTGTGTTGTGTAACTTTCTCCATTCTCCTGTAACTTCACCCCTCTTAGCCCCAAATATTATTATTATTATTATTATTATTATTATTACTATTATTATATTACAGGGTGATCCGTTTGGGTATGGATAAAATAAAAACACCGTAACACATTAGTGCTGAACTTTATTTGTTGAAACTTTGTGCATACAACACTGAAAGATGGGAGATTCCTCAGAGCTCAACATGACACCCATTGCGCACCCCGCACAACTCATAACGGTGATGCAATTCAGCCCATGTCCGTTGTAACATAAGAGGGGTGATTTGTTGAAAAGTTTGAGTAATTTTTACTCTCAGATCATCAATGGTCCTGGGTTTCTGTGAATAGACAATGACTGTAACGAAACCCTATACGAAGAAATCAGGAGGGGTTAGATCTGGGGCGTTTGGGGAGCAAGCCAAGAGATAGCTGCTTCTCGTACTGGGTTTCGCCTGCGACCTCCTGCATGTTTTTTAACACAGAACCTGTTTCTACAAATGTTCGTTACCGCAGCATTATGAAATCGTATTTAGGTATATTACGCACACCATACTCACGTTGAAATTCCCTTTGAACTCTTTTAATACTCTCAAAATTAGCATACCAAAGAACACATTGTGCCCGCTGTTGATTAGTCATTTTAATCATGTACGATATTTATTTGTCCTTTCAGATTATGCATTGTTGATTGTGATACAGTATATGGAAACTCTTACCCACTCACGCACTGACTCGTCCACCCACTCACACACTGGCTTACCCACTCACGCACTGATCCATCCACACACTCACCCACGCAAACACTGACTCACCCACGCATGAACTGACCCACCCACTACCGCACTGACTCACCCACCCACTCCCGCACTGACTCACCCACCCACTCCCGCGCTGACTCACCCACCCACTCATGCACTGACTCACCCACCCACTCCCGCACTGACTCACCCACCCACTCATGCACTGACTCACCCACCCACTCATGCACTGACTCACCCACCCACTCCCGCACTGACTCACCCACCCACTCATGCACTGACTCACCCACCCACTCCCGCACTGACTCACCCACCCACTCATGCACTGACTCACCCACCCACTCCCGCGCTGACTCACCCACCCACTCCTGCACTGACTCACCCACCCACTCCCGCACTGACTCACCCACCCACTCCCGCACTGACTCACCCACCCACTCCCGCACTGACTCACCCACTCCCGCGCTGACTCACCCACCCACTCCGCACTGACTCACCCACCCACTCCCGCGCTGACTCACCCACCCACTCCCGCGCTGACTCACCCGCCCACTCCTGCACTGACTCACCCACCCACTCCCGCACTGACTCACCCACTCACGCACGCACTGACTCACCAACCCACTCTCGCACTGACTCCTCCATCCACTCACGCACTTACCCACTCACTCATTCTTCCACTTACAGACTCACCCACCCACTCAAATACTTACCCACCAACTTACTGACTCACCTACTCACTTACTCATCCATTCATTTATTCACTCACTCACAAACTCAATCAGTTACCCAACCACTCACTCACCCACTTACCCACTCGTTCATTTACAAAGCACCCACCCAATCAATCTTACTCCCACTCACCCAGTCACTGATTTTATCACTCACTCATTCACCCACCCATCCACACAATCACTTACTGACCCACCCATCTACTCACTCGTCCACCCATCCTCTCATTCATCCATCCTTTCATCTATGGAAGGCCTTTCTTTTTGTTTGATCATTGTGCAGGATTTGTTAGCACTCAACATCTACCAGTGAATACATTTAGTTCGGTTTCGTAATCTATACTACATGATTATAAGAAGTAGCCTAGCTTGCATTTGAAATGAATAGAATGCTCGTCTGTATGAACTTCACTAATTATAAGATTTGTTCACAATTTCAATTGACGCTGATCGAAATTGCAGGCTGTCCCAAATTGAATTAGAATTCCATTAGAACTGATCGACAGCCTTCTCGAAATCAATCAGCATTTCGATGTGCTGTGCAATTGTGCTCTGTTGGCGGGCTCGTGCTGCCATGACAGAAGCGTCCCGCTCTGACTCTTCGTTTCTTGTGCAGGCACCCATACTCCATTATCATCTTGCTTCTCGCTTCGCTTCATCCAGTCTGGATAACTACCCCAACCGCAGCATTGCAACAGTGGCCTATCACCACTTCTATCCTCTTTACTCTGAATTTTCCTAAGAATGCTTTCTTTTCATGTTATGCAACATTAAATATAAATTATAGACGGTCAAATAAGTTATTTTCTAACTTTTTATTGGTCATTTAAGGGGAGAGGATTGTATTTTTTAAACGTTTTTCGTATTTGGTGTAAAATATTAATTTTTTGTATGGTTTATTCCATCTCAAATCGACCGAAACATAGAGAAAATTGACCTTGCAATTTTTAAATACAATTAAACTTTTTCTGTCCGTAGACAATTATGATACAATGCTTTGTGTAAAGTTTGAGGCATCAGAACTTCATAGTGTTTAAATTAAAAATATTTTAATTTATCGCATTTTCATAAAATTAGCAACTTTAAACTGTTGTGGCTTAGAAACCATTTCACCCAATGATCAAAATCATGCTTTATTTTGATGCTGAAAAGTTAAAGTTTATATTGATATGTAAACAGTTTTTCTTACTTTTTATGGAAATGTAGAAATTTAGTTTTTTGTTAATTAAGACACCTTTGCCCACGAAAAAATATTTTAAAAATATATGGTTAGATTCCGCATTGAAAGTGCAAATAAACACGTATATTATTTACTGTTGCAACGTTAATAAGAAAGTATTGAAAAATCAAATAAAGAAAATAAATAGTACGCGCGTGAACTAACCAGCTGACTGTGAGGCGGAAGCTAGTCGAGGCAAGCAAGGCCAGGAGACATAAACACGTGATGTGTCGTCTAGTAGCGCATAGCTGGGCTAGCTTCATCACAAGTTTTCATAAATACAGGAGTAAAATGACACCCAACGCTCGATTATCTTCATCTCTCGGCCAGTGTGTGCTGTGTTGCGCCTTTCAAGTCTAGGCGTGTGAAAATAATTTATTTAATACCCCCGAAACTTATTGCCGTGACACTAAGCAAACAATGCCGAATCCCTCTTAATAATGCAAGGTTTTTTCTCAATATTTTTTTACATTTTTACAAATGGCCAAAAAGCCTAAAACTAAATAAAATCAGATTATCTGTCTCTCTGTATAAAATAAAAATAAGGATTACTTCTTAATATAACCTACCAAATGTCAGCTTCAAAATGAGCTCCCGTTCAATGTTCTGCAGTAAATGGTTCCAGAGTTCTGAGCGCTGAAAAAGGCTTGTTTTTCTAAAATACGCTACATTTGTCGCTCAGCAATACGAAAACCGTTTGACTTTCGATAGTATATATTTGCAAATGCACTCTCCTCTGCACCCTGTATAAATAGGGAAAAAATTAGAGTGTAAAAATACGAGGTTTTTTACTGATCGATTTCATATGGAATAGCCCGCATGTAAAGAGCTCATAACTTTAGGAACTCAACCAAATATAAATATTTTGAAAAAAAAAATTATTTGGGGGCCCAAATTTGAAAAAAAAAATATAGGTACCCAATGCAGGATTGTAGTAAAACCGATATATCTAAACCGTTTTTAAAGATAGATTCAAACTTTATTTTTGCAATGTATTTGCAAAAGCATGTTCTACAAATTGTCTGTAACAGAATTTTGATATTCGTCCCTACGTTTGTAAAATAAACAATTAAAATTTAATAACAATTTTCTGATTTCCTTTCTTGCAAACAAACGGACGTATTTTTAAAATGAAATCAATTAACAAAATTCGGTTGTTTCCTAATAGTCTAAAGAATGTGTATTCTAAATTTCATGAATTTATCTTTAATAGTTCAGAAATTATATCCATTTTTGTCTGGCATTGTAGCAAAAAAAACTGAAGTTACTGGAAATCGATAAAAGTGGGCGTGTGATTTAAAAATCCATAGCGCAGGAAGTTTAAAAATGACGTCTCAACATCCGATAAGGGCACAAATACCCACAAAATGTTATGCAATGCATTCCACACATATCGAAGAGTATTTTAAAGAACTTTTTTTTTTTTTTTTGAAAATTTAATTTACCGGAAACAACAATAAAGTGAGCGAGTGATTTAAAAATCCATAACGCAAGAAGTTTAAAAATGGCGACTCAACATCCGATAAGGGCACAAATACCCACAAAATGTTACACTATGCATTCCACACATATCACAGAGTATTTTAAAAAAGAAAAAACATGTTTTTGAAGAGTTACTCATTTTTCACCAAAAAATACCATCCTCTCCCCTTAACGACGATAGAATTGATATTTTGGCAATATAAATTCGACGAAACACAACTTACGTCCACCCTCAATCCCGGAGTCCCCCGTTCGCTCCCAGATCAGGCGGCGATGCAGCATTCCAGGGGAAGCTTCTACTATTCTATTTCCACCAGCAAGGAGGAAGGAGCTGGTCTGAGACTTCGTTTCCGGCGAGGGTTCGATTGGGCCAATCACGAGATTGGGTTGTTTCCGAGGCTTTCTGGAACAGTAAGGCGAATTTCAGGGAATCTATAGCAAATCCTCGGTCCCATCTCACCAAATATCAACTTGCTATCATAAATTACAACAGCGCTAGGTAAATTAATAGTTGGTACAACGACATTTAATAACCGATAAGATAAATAATTTCTTATTCTACGTAATACTAGTAATGAATTAGTTATTTACGGTACAAGTGTTAAAAGTTGATTTTTTTTTATTGAGTAGGGATATCTTCGAAACCAGGACGAAGGCCGAATGTAGCAACCTACAAACAAAATAAAATCAGTTTTAACATTATATCCTACATTATTTTTCAGACGCTGTTCATCCGTGCTTACATATGCAATTCCCCCGATTTCTTCCTTGCTGTATTCCACCTCATTGTAATAGTGAAACTTCGCCACATTAAAAGCAGGCGGTAGTATATCTGAGTTGTAGAACACTTTAGAGAAGTCCCCTGTTCAAAACCGGCTACTCCCTGTTTTTTTATAATATACATTCAATTCTTAATTGCTTCATATAATTATCAATAAAATCGTTGTTGAATTTATTAATTTAGTTTATATACGTTTCTTAACCAAAAACAGTTATTTTTAAAAGTAGTCGGTTGAGAAGGTTTTATCATCCAATCTGTTGTCAAAAAATCTGAAAGTTAGAATTTATAAAACAGTTATATTACCGGTTGTTCTATATGGTTGTGAAACTTGGACTCTCACTTTGAGAGAGGAACATAGGTTAAGGATGTTTGAGAATAAAGTGTTTGGGAAAATATTTGGGACTAAGAGAAATGAAGTTACAGGAGAATGGAGAAAGTTACACAACACAGAACTGCACGCATTGTATTCTTCACCTGACATAATTAGGAACATTAAATCCAGACGTTTGAGATGGGCAGGGCATGTAGCACGTATGGGCGAATCCATAAATGCATATAGAGTGTTGGTTGGGAGGCCGGAGGGAAAAAGACCTTTGGGGGGCCGAGACGTAGATGGGAAGATAATATTAAAATGGATTTGAGCGAGGTGGGATATGATGGTAGAGACTGGATTAATCTTGCACAGGATAGGGACCGCTGGCGGGCTCATGTGAGGGCGGCAATGAACCTGCGGGTTCCTTAAAAGGCAGTAAGTAAGGCCTGGCATTTTTTCAACTGCTTTAGTAATCGGTTGCGATAGCAACCGTATGACCTGGTGGGAAACAATAGTTGACAATCGATGCAAACAGTTGAAATTCAGTGTTAAGTGGTAGCTTGTTTTTATATAACGTCGTTGTTCCTGCAATAATTCCTATGTGACATATATCTATTGATTTTCAGATTTTTGCTCTATTAAATAACTTAAATAGTGATACAGCAAATAATAAAATCCCCTTGTTTCGAAAATGTAAGAATTCACAGTCTCCTATGTACGGCTGCCATAGGATGATAAATGTTTTTCTTCTTCCTACTGAAAAATGTTATATTTTGCACATAGGAGTTATTGCAGGAACGACGATAAGCAAAATCAGTGCTGGGTTAGCAGTGAAAGAGCTACCCTTGGGCAGAAACCTACGAATGAATGAATTAGGATTGTAGTATTCAATATGCTGTATTCACAAACACAAAATATGAAATATTAATGATTATTTCACTAATGTACCTATTCACCAGTCAAGTATAAGAACCCATTGCAAAGCAAGAGTCTTTTTATAATGGCATTTGAGACATTGGATCTTTCCTTTCTGATTGGTTGAAGCTAGTTATCATGACCTCCATTAATTTATTAATAAACAAATTTAATCACACATAAAAAATAGGCCTATATGTCTATTTTACGTAAAACACCATGAAATCTTTATCTGGTCTAACTAAAATATACGGTTTGGTAGCATTGAATGCCTAGAAAATGAAAATAATATCACTCATGAGAAGTAAAGCCTAGAAAATCTATGAAAATAAATCTATTTCTCCCCACCACTTTTCTTTACGTTGTCGATTTCAAAATATGATTAATATACATTGCTATCGCTAAATGTGTTCTCAAGTTCTTTTTGTGTTTTTACAAAATATTGTAGGTAGATGTTTGATAAAAAGTGTTGGAAATAATTATATTAAACAAAATTGATACATAATTATATTATAGGCCTATTGTTGCAAAATATAATTTATGCTCGACCATGCCGAAATGTAGTAATTATACACCTGGTAGCAGTCATTTAATGCATGTCATTAAAGTACACCTATTCATTAAAGTTCAGGTTTTCGATTATTCTCGGATATGCAATCGAAAGACAACGAGGGAAACGTCACGGAGGCTGGAAATCCAATACCGTCGCAGAAGGTTATGTTCTGTTACTATAATAATTAGCGTTAATTGCAAATAATATTCAAATAAATTCAATTTGTCATCTCGTTTTTAAATTCTAAATCAATTTCCAGGTTATATCAAAGTTAGTTGATGTTACATTACATCAAGGTCAATGACATTATTGTTCCTCGGAAAAAATCAATACTTTCGCGTCTGCGCACATCTCACAATTACGAGCTTGCACAAGGTCACTTCTGCTCTTCAGTGAGATGCGAATAAAATGAATACTTCTGAATAATTTCAAGTTAGAAATATGGTCGAGCATAAAAAGTCGTGTGAAACTTGTCTATAATGGTAATTAAGACGCTCGTATGAAAATTATAAAACTCGCTTGCTCTCGTTTCATAAACAAACATACTCGCGTCTTAATTACTATCATTATAGGCTCGTTGCATAATGTACTATTATCACATTGTCTATATATACATACTTTTTTTTCTATTTTTTACAGCTACTTTATCACTGAAGAATATAGGACACCTGTTACCATGTATTTACTAGAAGAAAATCCATTGTACGTGCTTACTGGACTATGCAACAAGGTAGGCCATGTCTGGTTCCATTGTCTCAAATCTTCCCTTTATAGAGAGAGAGTGTCTCTATTGAATATCAAATCAATCAGAGCCATCTTATTATTTCAATAGGACCTATACAATTTTAAATGATCGATTTTGTTTTATCAATACTTATTCAACAATAGTTTTGTACGACATAGACAATTTAGAAGGCCATGGCTGGTTGTATGTACGTAAAATCAATATTAAATAGCATTTACCGTAAAAAAATATTCGGTGAATTTCCCGTGCAAGAAATCGACAAAACAATTGAAACGGAATACCAAATAACACTAAGTATTTGAAACTCTTTCTTTAAGAATATATTAGGCCATACCAACTAATGAAATATAACACTAGGTTAGTAGATTATTGAACAATAATGTCTGTTATCTTCTTTCTATTATTAATAATTATTAAACATTCTACTATCGAAGTGATATTGGCAAATAATACGACAGCTTTTGACTTTCCTTAGATAAATCAAAACCCCAAGAGGCATTACCCATGAGAAATCATTCAGCTGCATCTCGCCCATTTAATAAACTGGAGTACCGCATAACATAATAATATTCTGAATTGATCTTATACCTCAAGAGATACCTATGATCTGACCTTACAGAATATCTCTTCATCATTTATAACATTTCTATGATTACATTCCAGTCTTCCGTGCTACAATAATAGCCATAGGCAATGTTCAATAACATTAACAAAATTAACTCATCCTTTTACATGGTGCATGAATATTTAAATGAGCAAATGTTCAAATACATTCAACAACATAACCTATCCTCCGGCAAATACCACGAGCTCTAAATGTGATCAAGCAGAAGTGAGACAAAAAGAGTGACGTAATCATATCCTGTATGATATTAAAATTTAAATTGCTATTTATTTGTGTTTTCAATTATAAATGGTATTATTTATTTTATTTTCAATGTTCTAATTAATGTATTAGTGTAGTTACTTATTCATGTCTGATTCTTCATTGTTTTCATTGTTTAGTTCCGTTTTTCATATGTTCGCTCGTTTTTGTTTTGTTTATTCTTTTGTTTCTCTTAATTATTGCGTATTTGATAATAATTAATTAGCTTATTTATTTACTCCTGCATTCTTTAATGAATTGTTTTCCATTTTCATTAATTTTCGCGTTGTACGAAATATAAAGAAGCTGTAAAAAAATTCATTTTTAGATTTTCACGGAAATACAGGTTTTTGGTATCCGTAACATCGAAACAATGCTTTGGGCATGCCATTTGTTTGTTCCCTGCCTGTCCATCACTGTACTGAGATTCCTGTTTGATGTATTGAATGGGTTTTGTTTACATTCATTGTATAAGAGCCAATTTGTCAGGAAATGATGAGTATGAAATAATATAATGATTTTAGTGAAAGTTTAATGGAATTTTATTTGAAATTGAAAACATACAATGGCGATCTACAGGAACAATCACCACACGATTTTTTCGTAATGTTTTGTGGTACATACATTAAAATGACGGGGAAGCGGTGAAGTTAATATTGACTGATAAATGTTTTTGTTAACAGAAATTAATTAGTATGGAATCTATCAATTATTTTTCCTTTTCGTTATACATCCAACTAGATTCCTACCACTCAGTTCGGGGGGACGCTTTATTAAGTATTACCAATGCTAGTTGTAAATCCATTCTTACTAATGGGCGAACCATCTGAAGTGTAGTGTGCAAGTAGAAAAATTTTATTAGACATTATTACAATGTACCTACAGTAATTTTGTAATAATATAGCCTATTCAAAATTAACCATAATTACCTACTTACCTCATATAATACACAAATGAAGTCAATGTTCTACGGAGGGGCAGGGAATTGGGCGTACATCCTGTATTATCTATATTATGATGGTTAAGATTGAATGATATGAATACTTACCTGATGGTTTGAGGGTCCAGAACATCGGTATGGAGACAGTCATTGCCGAAGCACAACTGAATTCTACGCCATGTTCTAGCAGATGTTTTGTGGAGACATTCCAGGATTACGTATGTGAAGGCATCGTCCACAGCTGCTCGTAAATCTTCTGCTGTGGGATACCGGTTATTACTCCCACTGCATGGTTACCAAGGTTACCAACACGCTAACACAAATCTTCTCGAAATAAAGGGTAATAGTTCACTTTTTGAACAGTCTGTACTTTCGAGTCTAGCCTACTGTGTAAATAAACCATTTAATCTGGAATCTAGAAAACAAAATTAAATTTGACATTTGGCTTGTATGTTGCTCTTATGAAAATTATGAAACTCGCTTACGCTCGTTTCATAAACATACTCTCGTCTTAATTACTACCATTATAGACTCCGTGCATAATATGCTAATTTACTCAAGTTTACAATATTAGACGGAACGTTAATTTACCATTAAGAGATCCAACATTTTAACAACGACAGATTAAAACACAAAATATTAGTCTAGGATCAAGGGTGTAATTGATGTTTTGTTATTTGAAGTGTTGTACCAGTGATGAGGTGTGTTGTGTCTGTGAAGTGTATTTGTGTCAGTGAAGTTTTATAGTTTATTTCAAAATTGAAAAGTTTTTGAAGTGTTACTGAAATCAGGACAGTATCAGTGAAATGTGTCGTAGTTCCAGGGCAGTGAGTGAGTTGATAGCGAAATAAGTGTAGTGCTGAAAGGTACTTGTGCATGTCTGAACATATCATACTCGTGGCTTTTAGTTCGAACCTAGGGTTAAGATACAAATTAGATTTACTTTAAATGTTATTTTAAGTGATCGTGCTTCATTCAATTTAGGATGCTCCTTGTTATTATTATTATTATTATTATTATTATTATTATTATTATTATTATTATTATTAATTACTAGTATTAGTATTATTAATTGTATTTTTTATTAATTATGTTTATTATTAATAGTCATTATTAAGTACTTAGTTACCACTGCCACCGGGTCTTTATACATTTGCAATGTGAATACTTACATACATATATACATACATACATACATACATACATACATACATACATACATACATACATACATACATACATGTCACCTTACAAAATTAAATGTTAAATGTCACCTTAATTTTAATTTGCATTTTATATACAACTTTTTAAGTTATTCTTGAATCTCCTTAAGGAAGGACAGCCCTCAAAGACCGCTGCAGGTAGGTCATTCCAAAATAATTCTATTTAAAATGAGAATTTACCTACATCCGTTTTCTGTTTCCTACATTTGATTTTAAAATCATGATCGTTCCTACCATAGTACGTTGGCTTTTCTAACCGAGTCGTTATGTCTACCCATGCTTTCTGACCTAGATGTGCTCTATACAATGATGTTATTCTAGTTTTCCTACGTCTGTTTTCCAAAGTTTCCCATATAAGTTCTTTTGTGCGAGATCGTGCGTATTTGCTTGGTTTCCGCACAAAACCAATCCGCGGAAAGTCTAAAATTCCACATTCAGTATTCCCAACCTAACACACGTAACAATTTCCCTCTTCTTACCGCTTAAGTGACATATTGATTTTACTGCTTTAGGCTTTTAACATATTTTTAGAGACGTTCAATATAGTAATAATTATAAATTGGAAACTTACCACTGCAATTTCACCTAAATTGCACTGTTAATTATTGTCTTTAAATATTTGCAAAAATTAAGTAAACTCTACAACTCCACTAAAGTTACTGCATTCGTGATGCAAGTAACATTAAGGAAGCCGTGAAAAAATCAACAAGATTCCAGACTCATCATAGACTGGGGGGGGGGGGGGAGACAGACGTATATCACGGTCTGCTGGAGTGTAGTAAACACAGAAAACATTTTAAAGCAACAATGTTGAAGATAGATATTTTTGTTTTCCAAATTTGCCATCATTGAACAGAAACCAAGATGGAGATTTCATTGCAACTAATTAGAAATTCCTCTTTCAGGTATGTAATAAACGATCTTCGCACAAAATAATGTACGATACACGAGCGGTATGTTTTCTTTCAATTCTCGGAAATTAAAAAAGCTCAACTACGTTTCGCTTTTTCAAACTTTTCCTCGAACATGAAAAATTCAACATACCGCTCTTGTAACGCATATTACTATTATCGTATCGTTTCCATATTCTCGTTTACCTTTAACAAATTTAGCTGCCCTGCAGATATATGTACAGACTTATCTTTCATTTAGACAAAAAGATGCTCGTTCTCTGAGAGTAGACGGTGTTCCTTGTGCCGTTCTTGGTGTGGGGCTTCTCTAAGGTCGCGGAGTGAAGGAGAGCTGGGTCACTGAAGCAGAAAGCTGCTGCCCTGTGTACGTGGTTCGGAGCCAGGGTGACGCGTGCCGGATTGAGTGCAGGTGTTCATTGTTGTGAGATGATGCTCTCCGTTTTTGTCTTCGGATTCAATCCGTTAGGGGGGGGGGATGTTGTGCGTTTGTCTCCGACGCTATGAAAACAGAAGGGCTGTAATATCAAGACCCGACCGATGTCGTTTGTCTCTCCCATGCTGGAACTGTAAGGGTTTTCAAGTGGCGGTTCGTTGTACGGGTCTCGGATTCAAATGATATCTAAATATTTTGCTTTCAATCCCTCTCTTTGCTTGGTTTATGAAATAAAAACATTTTAAAAGAGGGTCATGTGTTTGTATTGTGAAGAAACTCTTGTTTATTTAATAGATTTTTAAGTTTGATGTGTGTTATACTATGTGAAATTATTTTATAACTTTCAGAGTAGGTACAGGGACATCATTTTATTTTTACTTCAATTTTTATTGTACCTGTGTTTTTGAATGTACAGTAGAACTTGGTTATAACGAGATCCAAGGGACCTTAAAAATTATGTTGTTATAAACGAGTGTCGCAGTAACCGAGATTCATATTATCAGTGTAATGAGGTGGAAAATGAAAAATTACACATTTAAATAGGCTTATTTCAGATTTATGTATTTACTTTTAAGCCTACCATGAACTTAATAAAATACACGTAAAATTATAAATACAGTATTCTGTATTAAAATAGTTTGTTCATTACTCACCAAACTTTTTTACTTAGGAGTCAAGTAATCAGTCATTTTACTCTGTTGTCTCCTACTTGCCAATACACACTTTCTAAATTACGTTCTACGAGTTGTTCATAATTTCAGTTACATTTTCACTGCTCCCTCCCCTACCTTCGATCCATTCTGTTCAAATGCAGCAACAATTTTATCCTTGCTCTTCCAAATCATTTGGACTGTGGAATTAATTAGGCCAAACCCACGATACACGTAAGCTTTTTTTATTTAATTCTCAATTTCATTTAACATTTTCTTCCAACGTTACAACTTTTCTTTTAGTGCCATACTGCGTTAAAATGCGTGCACTTAGTGAAAACTTCCCGTCGAAACTGATCGCACACAGATACCGTTAATACCGCATGAATTTGGACACATTACAATGGGATGGGGAACCTGCCTGTCTTCCAGAAATCTATGACAGAAGGAGAGAGTAAAGAATATGCCAGGTTACTAGATGTCAACAAAATATTTCTTAAATACTTTGGTTCCTAGAAAATCATATTCCAAACTGAAGTTGAAAATGTTATATGCGAGGTAGACGCATATACGTTTGTCGTATTAAGCAAGGTAGGAAAGAATATGTCTTATGGGGAATTAGTTGGACCACAGAATATTTGACGTTATAGGCGAGGTGTCGCACAAAACGAGGTCGCTATAACCAAGTCCTACTGTATTTCACTCCGCAGTGAGTTAGTGAGTATACTGTGTTTCAGAAATATGTTCGCGTTTTCCAGTGACGAAAGACCTTTCAATATTGAATCATATTTTCGCACAGGTACTGTCGTCCGTTTGCCTACGTCGCATCCCGATTTCCCCCACTTGCTTCTCCTCGCCCCTCTGTAAGGACTAGTGGCTGGGCTGTCTTAGATCTTTTCTGAAAACATTAATTTCTGTTAGGAATTGGACCTCTACTTAATATTATACAAATGTTTAAAATAACTTAAATAAAAGGGCCTTGTTGAGTAATTAACTGTCACGTGATTTTCCTCCTTTCTACGATCCTGCGACATAACCACTTGGACGGACAGTAGATAGCATGCCTGAGTAATTTTATCTTTTCGGATTGGGAAGAAGTGAAGATTGAATTTACAGTACGTAAGATAGCCTACTCTTTTATAGAGTAGGTACAGAATCATTTCAACATGAGTTACTAGTACGGAAGACGAAACTGGTAATAATTGGAATTAGATACAATAGTCTATCGTGCGATAATATGCACAAAAGGACTGAAGCCTGTATCGAAATGAACGGCCACCATTTTCAAAAATGTGTTTAAATATCCATTTTATGATTATTTTTCAATTTAACTTCATTCTCTATATGGTATACTAATGTGCTGTAGACAGTATAATATATACACTGCATAATGAATACATCCGCATGGATAGTTCAGATCGTGAATGCTGTTTTCTTAAGAAAAATATTAATAAAATAAACTAGCAGCATTTCTCACAAAATAAAAGCATAGAAATATGCAGCTACTTCATAAATACTTGCAGTAAAAATTTCATCCAGATTGATTAATATTTGGCATAAGAAAGTTGGTGTTGAATCAAGAAAAATGAACACAGAAAAATAGATTTGAAAATAAAATGAATATTTATGTAAATTAATATTCTCCTCCGCTACATTCATCTAGTATCTTCAGGGAGCCAACAAAAAAGTTACTAGATTTGTAATCAGAAATTTTAAAAAAGAATTCTTCGATGAAAAAAAATTTTGACAGCTCTTTAAATTCCACGCCCCCTTCCAGCCTTAATTTAAAAAGTGTAAACATACGAGTATTTGTAATCAGAATTGAGCTGAATCCATTTGGGGTATGAAAATATAAATTCTTAATAAGTGAAATAGCTGAAAAAATTTGGAAAAATTTTCATGATTTTCAGTGGAGTCTTCCCTTAAACGAGGAAAGTATGTATACAGAAATGAAAGAAATATCAACATTTTTGTTTCAAATTCCAAACGCACTTACAGTCTCTACCATTTATAGGGAGTAAAAACATGAAATATGAAGAAACAGGAATGGGAAGAAAAATAAAAACAAATGAACAGCAAATGGCGAAACAGTAAGAAGGAAAAATGAAAAGAAAACTGATATCGCCATGATTAGTTTCAAGGCTTCAGAATTTTTAATGTTATTACAAATCCGAACAATCTATCTTCCTTATCATATAAAAATACTGTGTTCGGGGTTTGTGGAGTATTGAATAAAAGCCCGAATTGATTTTAGCTTGACCCACTGATATAGCCTAAAGGTCAATCGACAGGAAAGATTCTTCGCAATCGTCTATCAGCAAAATGGGAGTCCATGATCTCAGGATTCGATTTACTTCATAATTATTATTTATGTTCTACCTAAAAAAACCTGCACAATCCTTAAATTAATCACGTCATCTAAAATGGCCTTCATAAAAGTGTGACGGGTTCTTCAGTTTACTGGCGAAGCCTTACTTATACAGTTCTTATCCTAAGCATCCGCTTGAACGTCCTTCACTACAGAAGACGCGGAGTTTCACGGCCGAAATAGCTCAGTTGGGAGAGCGTTAGACTGAAGATCTAAAGGTCCCTGGTTCGATCCCGGGTTTCGGCAATTCTTTTTATTATTATTTTTTTTTATATTTGTGTTTATAATAGTAACAAAATAATTATTCCAGTTCTTTCTTAAGCTATCTGCTGATCGGTTTAATGAAAAATTGAAATCAATCTTAAGTAATTATTTAAGTTGAAAATAGTTGGGTTTAATAGAAGCTGACGAGTTACTTCCTTGGTCTGAATTGTAAATTATTTAAAAATAGCGTGTAAAAGGGCCTTAGACTAGAATTGTTTAGTTTAAATGTAGTTCTGTTTATAAGTATGCATAAGGATGTAATTGTTTGTCTTATTTGAACTGTTGTATCAGTGAAGCGAGGTGAGTCAGTGAAGTTATGGTTTTACAGTGCAGTGAATAGTTCCGATCAGTGATAATTTATAGCGACAATGAAATGTGTTCTATAGTGTCAGTGAAATGTGTGCCAAAGTGTCAGTGAAATGCGTCATAGTGCCACTGCAGTGAGTGAGATGAGATTAAGTGAAATACTATTGAAACTTATGTAGGGCCTATACATAATTAAGTAGGTTGTATTGTAAAATTAGGTATTTTATTTATGTTTTATTATTAATTGTAATTATTATGTTAAATTGTATTGTGTATTTTTATTGTATTTGTATAAAATTGTATTGTGTATTGTATAATTGTATTGTGTATTGTAAATTTTATTGTGTATTGCTTATAATTGTATTGTATATTGTTTATATTGTGTATACCACTACATACATACATACATACATACATACATACATACATACTTATAAGTTAGGTTTACTTTTGCTTATAGTAGGCGTTATTATAGCATAGTTTTTATTGATAGTCCTAGGTTTTTTTGCTTTCATTTATTTATAGTTAGAATTAAATTTACGTTTATTTTATTTCTATTGCTATAATTATTGCAAATTTTATTAACATAATTATTGCAATGTTATTACTGTATATTATATATCACTTCCACCGGGTGTATACCCAATTGTAGCGTTAATAAATACATGCATACATACAATAAAATGATAAAATGAACATGTTCACTATCCTTTCTCACTGTTTTTATTATATTCACTTTATCTCATTCTGTCCGCCGAGTTAGCTCTGTGGTAGCGCGTCTGCCTACAGACTAACTGGCTCGGGTTCAATTCCGGATAGGGTCAGAAATTTTAATGTAAAATTTCTACCCTGAGACTAGGAGAGATGGCGGTGCACAGCTTCTAATCACTAAATTGTGTAGGCCTACCAAAATGGCTGGCTTAAATCCCAAATCTATCTGCAGTGCATATAAAGCGAAAGAATATGTCACCATTGATAGTGATTCGACCGTCGGATGGAGACGTTAAGCGTGGTGATATTCGACAGGAGTAGGCAACGTGCCGGCACGGGTTTCCCCTTCTCCCTTCCTCACCTTCATCACCATCCTCATCCATTCCCTATACTACACTTACACATACACTCACCCTTGTACACGATATAATTCTTCACAGATACACATCATGCATAACGTTGTCCGCCGAAGTTGTGTGCAAGTTGAAAATGGGTCGCAGTCCTGCCATCTATCCGCAATATGCGGAACCCTATCACGCAAGTTAAGCGGTTAGACATAGATACACACATACACTTTATCTCATTCTTGCTTCTTTAATTTTTATAATTTCTTTATCTGAAGGGCTAAAAAAATGAATCATTTGTAATTAAAAAAATATGTTCTTTCACATAATGTGAAACAAAACAAAACATTAATTTCACCAAAAAGGGATCGCTTCAATTTTAGAAATATTTCTGAGTGAAAATAAAGTTGAAAAGTGTGATCCCAAACTCGCTCAATCCATTTGAGCGCTCCTATTATCGTTATTTTTATGTTCCCCACGTCTAAGAATTCGAAAATGGGCACTTTTTTGCATTTCCCAATAAAACGGGACTAATGGGCGCCCCTTAAAAAATTGTCGGGACACCGAGACGGAAGTTCCAAGAACGGAACTTTTCCATTCAAAGCAAGACACCTGCGCACATTATCTCTTACTTACTTACTTTTAAGGAACCCGGAGGTTCATTGCCGCTCTCACATAAGCCCGCCATTGGTCCCTATCTTGAGCAAGATTAATCCTTTATCATCATATCCCACCTCCCTCAAATCCAGTTTAATATTATCCTTCCATCTACGTCTCGGCCTCCCTAAAGGTCTTTTTCCCTCCGGCCTCCAAACTAACACTCTATATGCATTTCTGGATTCGCCCATACGTGCTACATGCCCTGCCCATCTCAAACGTCTGGATTTAATGTTCCTAATTATGTCAGGTGAAGAATACAATGCGTGCAGTTCTGCGTTGTGTAACTTTCTCCATTCTCCTGTAACTTCATCCCTCTTAGCCCCAAATATTTTCCTAAGCACCTTATTCTCAAATACCCTTAATCTCTGTTCCTCTCTCAAAGTGAGGGTCCAAATTTCACAACCATAAAGAACAACCGGTAATATAAATGTTTTGTAAATTCTAACTTTCAGATTTTTCGACAGCAGACCGGATGATAAAAGCTTCTCAACCGAATAATAACAGGCATTTCCCATATTTATTCTGTGTTTAATTTCCTCCCGAGTATCAATTATATTTGTTACTGTTGCTCCCAGATATTTGAACTTCTCCACCTCTTCAAAAGATAAATTCCCAATTTTTATATTTCCATTTCGTACAATATTCTCGTCACGAGACATAATCATACACTTTGTCTTTTCGGGGCACATTATCTCTACCTCTACGTGTTTTAAAGTGCCTCAAATCCAAAACTGAATTGATGGTAAGTGGTTAAAAAATCACAGCTTGAAACAACACAGTAAAATAACACACACGCAGACCATGTGGGAGGGGGAAAAATACCTTCACTTCACTGCAGGGAATCGAACACGATGCCACTGCATCTCTAACCGGAAGCACTGTAGCGCTTATTTTTCTCGATTCTGTGAATAAAAAAATCCAACCAAGCTGTCTGTTCATCTTGCCTTTGTGAAGTATAAAACGCAGGACTTTACAAACCCTGGGACAGATTCACTTCCAGCAGAAAGTATTGTTCTCAAAGACCGCATTTTTACAAGTCTCTCCAGACAACAAAACCCGACACTACAGGAAGTTGTTTTCCATATCATGCGTGGCAGAAGCGCATGTCTCATATTGTACGTACGGGACAGTAAACCTTCCTATTTACACACATATGACTATCTCTATAGGGTGTACCATCTTAAACGTTCAATAAGTCCGCATAAATGTTTCATATGGGCTATTCCATATGAAATAGATCAGTAAAAAACCTCGGATTTTTTTATACTCTAATTTTTTCCCCATTTATACAAGATACTGAGGAGAGTGCATTTTCAAAAATATACTATCGAAAGTCAAATGCTTTTCGTATTATTGAGCGACAAATTTAGCGTATTTTAGAAAAACAAGCTTCTTTCAGCGCTCAGAACTCTGGAACCATTTACTGCAGAACATTGAACGAGAGCTCATTTTGAAGCTGACGTTTGGTAGGTTATGTTAAGAAGTAATCCTAATTTTTATTGTACACAGAGAGATAGATAATCTGATTTTACTTACTTTTAGGCTTTTTGCTTATTTGTAAAAGTGTAAAAAAATATTGAGAAAAACCTTGCATTATTAAGAGGGATTCGGCATTGTTTGCTTAGTGGTATGGCAATAAGTTTCGAGGGTATTAAATAGATTATTGTCACACGCCTGGACTTGAACGACGCACTACCGAATGCACTGGCCGAGAGCTGAAGATAAACGAGCGTTGGGCGTCATTTTACTCCTGTGTGTATGAAAACTTGTGATAAAGCTAACCCAGCTATGCGCTACTACAAGAAACATCACGTGTTTGTCTCTTGGCCTTGCTTGCCTGCCGCACCCATCACTAGGCTCGCAGCTGGTTAACTCTTTATGAAAAGAAGAACGGTATTTTATGGATTTTTTACATGAGTTTACTTTCTTTTTTTTTCACTTTCTTTTTTTTCCCCTATTATGGTATTATTTTCATGTTGTTTATTGTCGATTTTATTATGCTATTATTATTTTTTTTGTAATATGTTAGTATTCTGTTCTTTAACTTTTTGTTAAATTTTAACTGCTTGTATACTTTGTGACCTGGTAGAGTGTAAGAGAAGGCCCTATGTCCTTAACTCTGCCAGTATAAATAAAGAATTATTATTATTAGCCTATTATTATTATTATTATTATTATTATTATTATTATTATTATTATTATTATTATGAGTTATTGTAAATGTAACGTGATTAACTAAAGCAAGAATAGGATTTATGTGATGCGATGCGGCAGTATTACGTCAAACGCATCGCCAGTATCCACGTTTAGAGATAATTATGTTACTTGGAAACCATTAGTCGTACAAAGGTCTAGTATGCGCCATTGTGTAGGCTATATAATTCAATGCGTGTTATTTAGAATATATGGATGGTTTTCGGGTAAAGGGAGTTAAGTCATTTTTTGTGCAAGTGAAGTTTTGTTCCGCGGGCGAATACTAGTGGGTGTGCAAAAAAACAAAAGAATACCGGTACTAGCATTTGATATGTTTTAATTATGCAGAAAATTATTTGCAATAAGGGTCCGATGTTTAATTTTCATTTAACTCAAAACTCATTTTTATGACATACCTCCCTTTACCCAAACACTATCGATATCATCCTAGAATGTGATTTTTTTTTTTAGTCCAGTACCCCTTTGAGTTCACAGTGCACCGTGCGGTACTTATACAAGGACATCATTTTATTTTTACTTCAATTTTTATTCTACCTGAGTTTTTGAATGTAATTCACTCCCACCCCCCTTTCTTCCAACCATCCTCCACACAGAACCAAGCCCGCGTATGTAGTCAACAGTACTGAGTTAGTGAGTATAGGCCTAGTACGTTCCAGAAATATGTTCGTGTTTTCCAGTGACGAAAGAGCTTTCAATATTGAGTCATATTTTCGCACAGGTACTGTCGTCCGCTTCCCTTCGTCGCATCCCGATTTCCCCCACCCGCTTCTGCTCGCCCCTCTATAAAGGCTAGTGGCTGGGCTGTCTTAGCTCTTTTCTGAAAACATTAATTTGTGTTAGGAATTGGACGTCTACGTACTATTCTTCTTCTTCTTCTTCTTCTTCTTCTTCTTCTTCTATCCCTTATGCCTTGCAGCGTCGGGTCCTTCACCCATTTCTTGTATCTCTCCCGATCCAATGTTCAGTCTTCTTATTTCCCGGATTACTATTTATACAACTGTTTAAAATAACTTAAATAAAAGGGCCTCGTTAAGTAATTAACTGTCACGTGATTTTCCCCCTTTCTACCATCCTGCGACAAAACCACTTGGACGGACAGTAGATAGCATGTCTGAATAATTTTATCTTTTCGGATCGGGTAGAAGTGAAGATTGAATTTACAGTACGTAAGGTACTCTTTTATAGAGTAGGTATAGAATTATTTCAACATCAGTTACTAGTACGAAGAACGAAACTGGTAATTGGGATTAGGTACAATAGTCTATAGTGCGATAATATGCACAAAAGAACTTAAGCCTGTATCGAAATGAACGGCCATTTTTTAAAAAATGTGTTTAAATATCCATATTATTATTATTTTTCAATTTAACTTCATTCTCTATGTTGTACGCTAATGTGCTGTAGATAGTATAATATACACTGCATAATGAGTACGTCCGCATGGATAGCTCAGTTCGTGAGTAAAAACACTCAGTGTTAATACTGTACTGTATTTTGATTAAACAAAAACCTAATGAAAATTATCAAATTTAAAATCGCGATATTTCCTAGTTTACGTAAATGGATAACTACTTTTCTTCCCTCCTATACCTAGTAAAGTGATTTGTTTATATTTTACGCCAGTATCATCGAATTCCAGTCGTGGAAGGGGGTAGCAAACGGTGTTTCCGGTTCTCAACCGTTAGTTCAAAGGTATCGCCAGGTTAATATTAGAAATGTTAGTAAAAATAAAATGATGTCCCTGTACAAGAGGACGTCCGTTTGGCTACAAAATTTTAATATCATTTACAGAGCAGCAGTGGTAAACACAATAAGCTTCATACTACAGTGTAAACCTTTGGGTCTCTTCTCCGTACAATAGAGAGAAAAATACTGAAATAATATTATTTTGATCATATTTTAGAGCAACTGCAATCAAAATAGCGGAGTATTTAGGTTATAAGCGACAGGTTTTTTGTTCTTTCTAGTTTGCAGTTGTTACATACACGATATATGAATATTGCTGTATTATTCCCTTTTAATCGAGTTTGAGTTTCATGGAATTTTTTATCATCCGGAATTGTAACTGCTAAATTGAAGTCACAGTTTTGCCTGACGCCTGCAGGCTAACGCAGAATCAACACGATGTCACCCGCTAGCTTTCCTAGTTAACGAACAGCAATATTACGTTCTGAGTATTAATTGATTGATTGATTTTACGAGGACTGGATTCATTCTGGATCCTGCACCTAGACCGTTAACCCTTAAATTCACAAAGTATCCTATAGGATACAACAGGTTCATAGGCTATAATAATAGTAATAATAATAGCTTTATTTTCCCTGGCAGAGTTAAGGCCATCAGGCCTTCTCTTCCACTCAACCAGGATCAAATCACATACAGAAAAATACATACCGGTATACAAATATTAATTAAAAAATAATAATAAACATAATTAAGTAAAAAAGAGAGATTGAATACATATACACAATCAGTATTAACTTTAAAATAACAATAATAAAAAATATATCATCATCATCATCCTTCACGAATTAGGCCTCTGTAGACCTGTTTCGGCCCCATCTAGCAGTCTTCTTAACGGTCTTCCTGGTCGACGATGTCCTCTAGGTTTATATTGCATCATAATTTTTGGGATTCTTGAATTTTCCATTCTTCTTACATGATCTAGCCAATTGAATTTGTATCTGGTGATTTTTTCTTCTACTGACTCTACTTCTAATTGTTCTAAAATTTCTTCATTCCTTTTTCGGTCTAAAAGAGTATATCCTGCTGTTCTCCTGAAAAATTTCATTTCCGTTGCTTTGATTCTGTTCATGTCTTTTTTCTTTAATGTCCAAATCTCGCTTCCGTATAGAAGGGTGGGTAATGCTAGTGTATTATATATTTTTATTCTTGTAGATTTTTGTACTAATTTAGCTTTTAATGTATTGTTTATTATTCCTAGAATTTGTGTAAATTTGGTAATTTTCTTGTTCACATCTTTTTCATTTTGATAAGATATTTCACAACCCAGATAATTGAAATTTTGCACTTGTTCGAGGCATTGGTTATTGTGTATTATCTTACTTCTCACTGGGTCTTGTCCTAAAAATGCCATTACTTTTGATTTTTGTGCTGAAATTTCCATCCCAAAATCTTTTAATATTTCATTTAATGTATACAATCCTCTTTGTAAATTATCCTCTGAATTGGAAATTATGACTTGATCATCGGCATAGAGTAAGGCATTTAATGTTAGAGCACTGGTTATTTTGATTCCTGATGTGTAGATTTGGTTCCATTTTAAAATAATTTCATTTATATAAATATTAAATAAAGTTGGTGATAGTGGACAACCTTGTCGAACTCCATTATTAACTAATTTTCTTTCGGATATACAGTTATTTATTTTGACACTTATTTTGCTGTCCGTGTAGATTTCTATTATATTTTGGAATAGCAAATTTGGAATATTTTTTTCTTGTAATATGTCGAATAAAAGGTCTCTTCGGACTTTATCAAAAGCTTTCACAAAATCAATAAAAGCTATATGGGTTTCTAAATTAAATTCTCTTCTTTTTTCCAACAATAGTTTGATACTAAATATATAAATATAAAAAATATATATAATAAGAAAAGAGACTGAATACATAATCATAAACGGGAAATACATTCTAGTATACAGTATTAACTTAAAAAAAAAGAATTAATACATACGAATATAATCTCACAACTAAATGAATAGTACAATTAGTATGATCAGCACAGCACGGGTTACATTGAGACAATGACAATTACCTAGATATTAGTGTTAATGGAAAAATAAAGTAATGACTGTGTAAAATAATAATAATAATAATAATAATAATAATAATAATAATAATAATAATAATAATAATAATAATCTAATAATAATAAATAACAATTATACCTAAAAAAACTAATTCTGTGCATTTAAAATATTTCTAAACAACCTAATTTTAAACAACTGAGGACTAAGACCACCCCTGATTTCCAGCGGCAGCGAATTCCATGAGCGGGCCATGGCTATTGAGAAAGCACTTGAGTACAGAGATGTCTGATGACGTGGTATTGATAGCAACAGATTGTGCTGTGAACGTGTATTACGATTATGATGTGAAGCTAGGAGAGTAAACCGAGAGGCAAGGTAGTTGGGTGTGGAATCATGTATAATTCGATATAGCAGGCAAAGAGAATGTACTAAACGTCGATCTTGCAAGCGGAGCCAGGGGAGTCGTAGAAAATATTCCGATATATGATCATGTCGGCGGATATTGAAAATAAATCAGACGCAGACATTATGTACACGTTGAAGTTTTTGAGATAGTTCAGCACGTAGGTCGCTATATAAAAACATCACAATAGTCAAAGTGAGGCATTACAAAGGTCTGTACTAGAATTTGTTTGAGTTTAGTAGGAAGGAAATTTTTCAGGCGTTTCAAAGAATGCATGATAGAGAAAACTTTTCTACAGATATATCTGATTTGCGTATTCCAGTTCATGTTAGAGTCAAAATAGATGCCGAGGTTTTTTACAGTAGCACTAAAAGGCTATATGCTATAATTTTGATAGAACAATAGAAAAAAAAAGGTAGGAAAATTAAATTTAACCAAAATTTCATAATACTATAATATTGTCCTGGAAGTCTGCCCTTATGGCGAAACATTGCGTATACATAGGCACCATGCAATTAGAACTAAACTGGCCGATGCCCTTAGAAAACTAAAATACACCGTCTATGAAGAAGTCCACGGAACTGCCGACAATGGCAGTAACAGACGAATTGACATAATCGCCATTAGCTAATCCCTGTCTTAGGATATGATAATCGACCCCACCATCAGGTTTGAAACGTATAAAGGACAGCCTGAAGACGTACACGAGGAGAAACGAGCAATCTACGTTCCAACCATCCCGTATTATAAAGATAAATACCAACTTCACGATATCAGTGTTACGGGATTGATGTTTGGAGCAAGAGGAACGATACCTAACTTCTCTTCTCAATTCTGTAAGACCCTAGGACTGCACTAGTAATATGCGTTACAAGAGCGGTATGTTGAAGTTTTCATGTTCGATGAAAAGTTTGAAAAAGCGAAACGTAGTTGAGCTTTTTTAATTTCCGAGAATTGAAAGAAAACATACCGCTCGTGTATCGTACATTATTTTGTGCGAAGATCGTTTATTACATACCTGAAAGAGGAATTTCTAATTAGTTGCAATGAAATCTCCATCTTGGTTTCTGTTCAATGACGGCAAATTTGCGAAACAAAAATATCTATCTTCAACATTGTTGCTTTAAAATGTTTTCTGTGTTTTACTATACTCCAGCAGGCCGCGATATACGTCTGTCTTTTTTTCCCCCCAGTCTATAAATGCCGCCATGATGAGTCTGGAATCTTGTTGATTTTTTCATGGCTTCCTTAATGTTACTTGCATCACGAATGCAGTAACTTTAGTGGAGTTGTAGAGTTTACTTAATTTTTGCAAATATTTAAAAACAATAATTAACAGTGCAATTTAGGTGAAATTGCAGTGGTAAGTTTCCAATTTATAATTATTACTATATTGAACGTCTCAAAAAATAATATGTTAAAAGCTTAAATCAGTAAAATCAATATGTCACTTAAGCGGTAAGAAGAGGGAAATTGTTATGTGTGTTAGGTTGGGAATACAGAATGTGGAATTTTAGACTTTCCGCGGATTGGTTTTGTGCGGAAACCAAGCAAATATGCACGATCTCGCACAAAAATCTTTTTCTGAATGAACTGGCCCTCCTCATTATTAGAGAGTCAGTCAAACTTTTACGAAATCACCTATATGGACTCTAATTCAGTGTACTGAAAAAACTGACGCACCGTTATCATTTTTCTTTCTCTCATTAGCTTTCACTGCTTCTTTACTTGTAACTTTTTTTTTATTCTGTAAACTGCCATTGTTTGTTTGCTTATGTACTTGTTTAGTTTTTTTCTTACTCTGTTATCTTTCATCATCTATTTGTTCTTGTATTGTTTTGTATGCTTTGTCTAATGGCAGCCTCTAATTCGAGGAATCTAGTAAATAAAAATAAAATATGGACATTGCTATAGTTGTTTTCTTTACAGTCCGACACGGTTTAATAAATTAGTGTGAGAAATGAAGTTTTGCCAATTTAAGGGTTAAGGCAATACCGTACAGCTAGCAGTTCTGCTCGCGAACGACGCTGGTGCTGCCACCTAGGCGGCCGGTGTGGCGATACTCGAGATACAAGCTGTAATCAACTTCAATGTATATTGTTGCTGGGCTACTTAATACTTACTTACTTACTGGCTTTTAAGGAACCCGGAGGTTCATTGCCGCCCTCACATAAGCCCATCATCGGTCCCTATCCTGGGTCTCTATCATCATATCCCACCTCCCTCAAATCCATTTCAATATTATCTTCCCATCTACGTCTCGGCCTCCCTAAAGGTCTTTTTCCCACCGGCCTCCCAACTAACAATCTATATGCATTTCTGGATTCGCCCATACGTGCTACATGCCCTGCCCATCTCAAACGTCTGGATTTTATGTTCCTAAGTATGTCAGATGAAGACTACAATGCGTGCAGTTCTGCGTTGTGTAACTTTCTCCATTTTCCTGTAACTTCATCCCTCTTAGCCCCAAATATTTTCCTAAGAACCTTATTCTCAAACATCCTTAACCTCTGCTCCTCTCTCAAAGTGAGAGTCCAAGTTTCACAACCGTACAGAACAACCGGTAATATAACTGTTTTATAAATTCTAACTTTCAGATTTTTCGACAACAGTCTGGATGATAAAAGTTTCTCAACCGAATAATAACAGCATTTTCCATATTTAATCTGCGTTTAATTTCCTCCCGAGTGTCATTTATATTTGTTACTGTTGCTCCAAGATATTTGAATTTTTCCATCTCTTCGAAGGATAAATGTCCAATTTTTATATTTGCATTTCGTAGGGCTACAATATTCTGATCACGAGATATAATGTTATGTTTTATTTAACGACGCTCGCAACTGCAGAGGTTATATCAGCGTCGCCGGATGTGCCGGAATTTTGTCCCGCAGGAGTACTTTTACATGCCAGTAAATCTATTGACACGAGCCTGTCGCATTTATGCACACTTACATACCATCGACCTGGCCCGGGATCGAACCCGCAACCTTGGGCATAGAAGGCCAGCGCTATACCAACTTGCCAACCAGGTCGACTCACGAGATATAATCAAATACTTTGTCTTTTCGGTATTTACTAACAAACCTTATAATAATAATAATAATAATAATAATAATAATAATAATAATAATAATAATAATAATGTTTTACATCCCCGACATGTCACTCCACTGAACTGAATCTCTTACTTCAAATGAAAGACTAATGAAATTATTATCACATCAGCTAGTTACTTGAAACAGCTCTGTTAATGGTTCTTGTTCCTTTAAAGGAAGATAATTGTTTAATCGAGAAGAAAAAGAAAAAAAAATCCAATGTCCGATATTTCGACACTGGCTGTAGAAAAGTCCAATAACGCCCGTCCTCTTTCCAATACTTTTACGTCTTGCTGGAAAGCAAAGTTCATTTCGAGGATTGCAAAACAAATGAAAATGTCACGTCCGGAAATAGGCATATCCACCTAGGGGTCCCTCCCAATACCGGCAGCACATGGGTGTACAGGAAGTTGGTAACCATGACTGGGTGGCGCCACTGTCAACTTCCGCAAACAAAGAAAGAAACATCACTGTGACAACAATTGCATTCAGACGAAAATAAACAGCTGAAGCTAGGAATGGAGATAGTCACTTGTTTCGTTTTGAAACCGCTATGTGTTATCTGTTGCGCCGCGTCATTTCTTTAACGGACGGCGATTGTAGCTTTAGAACAAAAGACGGTGTAGAGTAAGCGAAATAAGGTTCTGGTATTCTTTGTATTGTGGACTGTGTATTGCCAACTGTAAACATTAATTGAATACCTTATTTTAAATAACACACACGATACTTTTATTCACGCGATAGCAGAGAGTCGTACTTGTAATGTAAGGATTGCTTTCATTACTTCCTAAATTTTAGAAGTACATATTACTCTACTGTATCTATGCTGTAAACCCACATACGAAAAAGTAAGAACAAATGACAATAATAATAATAATAATAATAATAATAATAATAATAATAATAATAATAATAATAACTTACAAATGGCTTTTAAGGAACCCGCAGGTTCATTGCCGCCCTCACATAAGTCCGCCATGGGTCCCTATCCTGAGCAAGATTAATTCAGTCTCTATCATCATATCCCACATCCCTCAAATCAATTTTAACATTATCCTCCCATCTACGTCTCGGCCTCCCCAAATGTCTTTTTCCCTCCGGTCTCCCAACTAACACTCTATATGCATTTCTGGATTCGGCCATACGTGCTACATGTCCTGCCCATCTCTGGATTTAATGTTCCTAATTATATCAGGTGAAGAATAGAATGCGTGCAGTTCTGCGTTGTGTAACTTTCTCCATTCTCCTGTAACTTCATCCCTCTTAGCCCCAAATATTTTCCTAAACACCCTTAATCTCTGTTCCTCTCTCAAAGTGAGAGTCCAAGTTTCACAGCCTTACCTACAGAACAACCGGTAATATAGGGGAGAGTCGGGTAGTATCGGACATCGGGTAATATCGGACAGTGAGTTTCTTTCATCTACCACTCGATGATAATACCTGATTGACATGGTTACGTTCCTGTGATGTCGCATAGAGAAACGTAACTATGTCATTCAGGTACTACCATATGGTGGTAGATGAAAGAAACGCACTGTCCGATACTACCCGATGTCCGATACTATCCGACTCTCCCCTAACTGTTTTATAAATTATTTATAGCTTTCAGATTTTTTGACAGCCGACAAAAGCTTCTCAACTGAATAATAACACGCTTTTCCCATATTTATTCTGCGTTTAATTTCCTCCCGAGTGTCATTTATATTTGTTACTGTTGCTCCAAGATATCTGAATTTTTCCACCTCTTCGAAGGATAAATCTCCAATTTTTATATTTCCATTTTGTACAATATTCTGGTCACGAGACATAATCATATACTTTGTCTTTTATGGAATTACTTCCAAACCTATTGCTTCAAGTAAAATTTTCTTGTTTTCCCTAACCTTTTGTAGATTTTATGTTAATATTCATGTCATCCGCATAGACAAGCAGCTGATGTAACCCGTTCAATTCCAAACTCTGCCTGTTATCCTGAACTTTCCTAATGCCATATTCTAGAGCAAAGTTAAAAATCAAAGGTGATAGTGCATCTCCTTGCTTTAGCCCGCAGTGAATTGGAAAAGCATAAGATAGAAACTGGCCTTTACGGACTCTGCTGTAAGTTTCACTGATAAATAATAATAATAATAACAATAATAATAATATTAATATTAATAATAATAATAATAATAATAATAATAATAATAATAATAATAATAATATAATGGTGGTGGTGGTGGTGGTGGCGGTGGTGGTAAACAGAATTAACTAAATTCTGCACAGGTTACTCAAACATTTTATTCAACTCATGAACTGTGTATTCTTGTAAATTGAATCAGTTTGCTTGCTATGTATAAATTTTGACTTGTTCTACATATCAAAGCTTTGCTGATGTGGAAGTGAAATAACTCTGAAGATTTTCAGAGCGAATAGCATTTGTTTTATGCAATAAAAAAGTGTAATATCATATTGGTGGAAAGTCCATAGTTTTCATAGAAAAAAATGTTTTTCCCAAATGTGTAACACACTCTTATTCGGTAGCTATTGCGAGTAGGATCGTGATTTTTGTCTACATTGATAGAAAATCTAATAAAGAATGATTTATCCCTCTGGCGTTTTTTAGTAGCGTGGACGGTTTTCGTGTAAATTTCATTTAAAAACCACTAATTTGAAGCCACTTACCGATGCGACCAGTTTGTAACATTGTAGCCAGAAAAAGAGACGGGAGGTAGTTCACTAAGGCAGACAGACCTGATTTCATTGACCTCTTACATCTGTATTACTAGAAGAAAAAGAGGTGTGTTATCGGCGATGTTGCCAGACTGCTGGAACTTCCAACTCAATTTTCTAATTAACCGTGCATTTAATCATAAAACGTAATACAGGTTTTCTATTCATTTAACTGTACACTATCATCCCTTTCAATCGGCAGGACTATTTCACTTCCACCCTGTATAACAAATTCAATAAAAAAGACGAAAACCTGGAACAATACGACAGGTGTAAAGCATAGCATGTCTGCATCCTAGAGTTCAGGTGTCCCACATCAATTTCCTCCAGATGATCCTTGCGGATGTTGGTAGCAGTATAGATATCACACACACACACACAAATGATAATAGATTCATTTTTATTTTTTTACACCTAATATTCGATCATATCTCACAACGGCCTACGTTCTGTTCTGATGCATCAGGAACATCTGAACACATTCTTTGTCATTTGAGGGACAGTTGTTTGGCTAACGATACATGTTGAAAAAATACAATACATTTTGTTGTGTACTGACATAGTGCTGCTGCCCTAAGGGATGTTGCGTGTTTATGCTAAAAAATACACTTCTTAAAATTTGTCGTTTTTTGCAGTCTGAAAATATGTATTCATTTAAACGACTCGTCAATAACTCCAATAATAATAATAATAATAATAATAATAATAATAATAATAATAATAATAATAATAATAATAACAATAATAATAATACTTACAACTGGCTTTTAGAGAACCCGGAGGTTCATTGCCGCTCTCACATAAGCCCATCATCGGTCCCTATCCTGAGCAAGATTAATCCATTCTCTATCATCATATCCCACCTCTCTCAAGTCCATTTTACTATTACCCTCCCATCTACGTCTCTACTCCCAACTAACACACTATATGCATTTCTGGATTCGCCCCTACGTGCTACCTGCCCTGCCCATTTCAAACGTCTGGATTTAATGTTCCTAATTATGTCAGGTGAAGAATACAATGCGTGTAGTTCTGCGTTTTGTAACTTTTTCCATTCTCCTGTAATTTCATCCCTCTTAGCTCAAAATGTTTTCCTAAGTACCTTATTCTCAAACACCCTTAGCCACTGTTCTTCTCTCAAAGTGAGAGTCCAAGTTTCACAACCATAAAGAACAACCGGTAATATAACTGTTTTATAAATTCTAACTTTCATCTGTTTTTAGAGCAGACTGGATGACAAAAGCTTCTCAACCGAATAGTAACAAGCATTTCCCATATTTATTCTGTGTTTAATTCCCCCCCACCTCCGAGTATCATTTATATATGTTACTTTGCTCCAAGATATTTCAATTTTTCTATGTTTTCAAAAGATAAATTTCCAATTTTTATATTTCCATTTAGTATTATGTTCTGGTCACGAGACATAATCATAAATTAGTCTTTTCGGGATTTACTTCCATACCTATCCCTTTACTTGCCTCAAGTAAAAATCCCGTATTTTCCCTAATGGTTTTTGGATTTTCTCCTAACATATTCACGTTAGATAAGAAGCTGATGTAACCCGTTCAAGTCCAATCTTTCTATATCATCCTGGACTTTCCTAATGACATATTCTAAAGCAATATTATTATTATTATTATTATTATTATTATTATTATTATTATTATTATTATTTACTGTATATACAGACACTTTCTGCTTTATTTTTAAGGATGTTATGTGATTATTTAAGCATCACAGTAAGAGTGGAAAAGATAAAAGAAAATTTAATTTTGTCTGTAACTTTGGATAATTTAACTTTCATTTAATTTATATTCGATGGTTAGAAGTTTTCAAATGATGATTTCCTAACTTTGAAATGTAATCCATGAAAGTACCTACAGATTTGTAATGTGCTACTCATATCATCCTTCAGCTGTGTCACATTAAAGGACACATCGGTTTGGTGTTTATTTATGAGACAACTCAGAATGGAGTTTTGTCTCTGTGGTCGCAAGTTCTCTCATGCCAGGAATGAATGTTTTACAAGAAGAAGAGGAATTGAGCGTGGGATTTTAAATTTTAAAAGTGCAGCTTAGAGAGACTTAGCGAAGAGAAAGCTGGGATTAGCAATTCTCACAACAGCTATCCCTTTCTATCCCTGCTTTAAAGTTTTTATTACGTAATAAGCTTAGAGTTCATTTAAGGTATAGCTTAAAGAAAGTATTCCTTTGTCAGTACTTAAGACGAAAAATTAAAAGTTACCTTCTTTCAAACCCGTTTCAGGGAGCAAAAATAACTTACAAACTATTTCCGTTTCTAATTGTCCTGATGAAGACAATTCAATTTATTTTACTTTTCGTATAAAGCACATATAAAATAACTCTTAAATGATACACATATAATGTATAAATAACTTATCCTTTAAGGGGAAAGGTACATAATTGGCCTGAAAAAATTTAGTGAAATTCATTTTTTTATATCTCAGCTACTTACTTACTTACTTACAAATGGCATTTTAAGGAACCCGCAGGTTCATTGCCGCTCTCACATAAGCCCGCCATCGGTCCCTATCCTGAGCAAGATTAATCCAGTCTCTGTCATCATATCCCACCTCTCTCAAATCCATTTTAATATTATCCTCCCATCGACGTCTCGGCTTCCCCAAAGATCATTTTCCCTCCGGTCTTCGAACTAACACTCTATATGCATTTCTGAATTCGCCCATACGTGCTACATGCCCTGCCCATATCAAAGTCTGGATTTAATGTTCCTAATTATGTCAGGTGAAGAATACAGTGCGTGCTGTTCTGCTTTGTGTAACTTTCTCCATTCTCTTGTAACGTCATTCCTCTTTGCCCCAAATATTTTCCTAAGCACCTTATTCTCAAATACCCTTAATTTCTGTTCCTCTCTCAAAGTAAGAGTTCAAGTTTCACAACCATACAAAGCAACCGGGAAATGTAACTGTTGTATAAATTCTAACTTTCAGATTTTTTGACAGCAGACTATAGAAAGTAAATGAATATGACTTTTCACGCTTATTATATATACATTACACTTTATGAAACACTATTATATTTATAAAGGCATTTTCAACTTTAAACTCGATTTTCTCAGAACTAATAAAATGCCCATTCATAGTTTTGGCATGAGAGGGACGATATGCTTTTTAGAGTTTATTTTTAATTTTTAGAACCTACTTCATAGTTTATTGACCATCTTTTGGGCACTTAAAATCTACTTTTAGAGTCTAAAAATCCTCATCAACGTCCGGTGCAGAATAGTACATTATGTAACGAGCCAATAATGATAGTAATTAAGACGCGAGGATGTTTATGAAACGAGCGCAAGCGAGTTTCATAATTTTCATACGATCGTCTTAATTACCATTATAGGCAAGTTTCATACGACTTTTTATGCTCGACCATATTTCTAACTTGAAATTATTCATAAGTATTCATTTTATTCTTATGTGACTGGGGAGCGAACTGACCTTGTGCAATCTCGTAAATTGTGAGATATGCGCAGACGCGAAAGTATTGATTTTTTCCGGGCAACGAATGTCGACGACCTGATATAACCTAGAGAGTAAACTTGATATAACCTTGAAATTGAATTCGACATTGAAAAACGAGATGACAAATTGAATTTATTTGAATAGTATTTACAATTAACGCTAATTATTATAGTAACAGAATATAACCTTCTGCGACAGTATTGGATTTCCAGCCTCCGTGACGTTTCCCTCGTTGTCTTTCGATTGCATATCCGAGAATAATCGAAAACCTGAACTTTAATGAATAGGTGTTCTTTAATGACATGCATTAAAGGACTGCTACCAGGTGTATAGGGTAATTACTACATTTCGGCATGGTCGAGCATAAAGAATAATATCATCTTCTGAAGACACTACTGTATCATCATAGTCTCGAGGCCAGTACCAATAGACGCCTTAGTTTTGGCGCTAATTCCCGAATGAGGGGCACAAGACTTTAGTGGGAAGAATATTAGCAAGGAATTGCGATTAAGGCCCGAAATTAGATTTGAAACGGAGATAATTGAACTCCGCGGATTATAAAAACCGGAATTTCTTGAGTTCTTTCAAGACTCCGCTGTGACAATTAGTTAATTTTTAAGGACATAAAATGCAAATGTTATTACCATCCAGGACTTTTATTTCGAGCGTTTTTCTCCCGTATCGTCTCTTCTATTTCCGCCGGGTCAGTAAACTCTGCTGACGTTCAGAATGATTTATGACGTCAACGTGATGCTCTCGGTGGTTAGTGGTTACCCTGCCTGCATTAGATTAGGTTTACCATCTGATAAAAATTAAAGGGAGGGTATTTTGTGGGGAATTTAAAAAAAAGACGAATATGTAGGCTACAATCCACAACTTTGTTTTATGATGTTATTTTATTAATTAAAAATTAAGTACATACCACACTATTGTCATTTGTTATACTTTTATCGTTAAGAGTCCATATAAATAAGCTAACATGTGTTTTCTAGGTGACCGTGTCTTTGTATTCTTTTGTTTTATTTGTTGGATACGACTGTCTTTTTTTTTGTGTATGCGTTGTTCAAATAAATAAAAAGCTATTGCAATATACGAAATTAAAATGTCTGAATCTTTTTATATAAAGAAAGAGAATGACAGTCTTTATTCCATAACATTTAATAATTGTTCAAACTTCACGTTCAATTTTAATGTTAATCAATAGAGCCCATATGTTTAGGCATTTATAAGAATTAAAATAGGCCGGCAAAAAAGGTAATAGAAACGTAAAAAAGCATCACAATAGTACATTATGCAACGAGCCTATAATGAAGGTAATTAAGAAGCGAGTATGAATATTTATGAAACGAGCGCAAGCGAGTTTCATAATTTTCATACGAGCTTCTTAATTACCATTATAGGCGAGTTTCATACGACATTTTATGCTCGACCATATTTCTAACTTGATATTATTAATTTTATTGTATCTGACCTTGACCAATGTCCCGTATGTTGTGAGATGTGCGCAGACGCGAAAGTATTGATTTTTTCCGAGGAACAGATGTCCACATTGACCTTGCTAGGCCATAAGAACCTACAGAGATAACACTGAAATTAAATTAGACATTGAAAAACAAGATAACAAATTGAATTTATTTGAATATTATTTACAATTAACGCTAATTATTATAGTAACAGAACATAACCTTCTGCGATAGTATTGGATTTCCAGCCTCCGCAACTTTTCGCTAATTCTCTTTCGATTGCATATCCGAGAATAATCGATACTTGCGGTTTTATAACGGTAGAAAGCTGACCTGTCATTGGCTGAACAGTTGTAACCTGAGTCGTCATTGGCTGAAAGACCTGACCTTTAATGAGTAGGTGTACTTTAATGACATGCATTAAAGTTCTGCTACCAGGTGTATAATTACTATATTTCGGCATGGTCGAGCATAAATTTTAAAAAGGCATTAGTTAATATAGTTTAGCAATAAATTTAAATTTTATCAACAGTAATCTCACTAGAGGTTTTGATTTATCTAGAGAAAATCAAAACCCCAGTGGGATTTAATTGACTATTACACGATTAGAAGAAAGTATATAAAGATTAGAAGTAACAATGCACTCCATTACAATAACATATTAATTGACTTACGAAAATACAACTGTCTTCAAATGTATTATTGTACCATCTCAACATTACAAATATTACGCTGGTTGGCAGTAGTGTGTTATGATTAGCTGTTTTCTTGTTATCAGTTGTGCCAACTATGGAATCTTCATTAAACTCTGTGGACGGTTACTAGTCAAGAAGGCTTTGTTGATTCAGTTTCATTTTTATTAAAACATTTGCATTCCAGTTCAATCATCCGGATCCCAGTAATCAACGTCACTTGACAGATGATTTTCAATAAATCTTAGTATTAAACAATCTCTGATACGTGACTATCCATAATATCATATAGCAGAAGCTATAACAAACATAACCTAAATAATATAAACGAGTGTTAGAAAAGTTTTAATTAGGGATGATGAAATAAACCAGAAACGTTTTAATTAACGGTGATGAAATAAAAAAATAAACATAATTTTAAAATAATTATTGAAAGTACAATTTTCAAATTTGAATGTTTTAGTGGTTGGTGGTTCAGTTGATGTTATATTGGACGTGTGCGTAAAAGAAGTGGAACTCGTTGATGTACATGGTTTATTCCTCAACTTATTCAGGATTTCCGAATGGTGCTCTTCATTTATTTGTAAATAGGGTTTCAGGGAAGATGCATAGCTATGACCAGTGATCTTTATTAATTCTTGTTCTTGAATGCCAATGCGAGTCATATTTGAAAGTGCATCGACTGGAGTGGTTTGTAATTTTCTGTGTTTTGACGTCCAGACCAGTGCAGTTTGAAATGTTGGCAAACAAAGAAACAAATGCTAGGGTAGTGATAAAAATAAACAAATGCTAGGGACGCGATAAAATTGTGCGATAAGCAGCCATGATTGTTTGAAAGACGTCCTTTCGTACCGTTTTATTAGTCAAAAGTAGTGTGACGTAGTAAAAGTGTAATAGTCAACATAAATCACATTTTTACTTTCTAGTTGACACATGTTGACTTATAAAATACTTTTTCTTTGTCGTTAACTGTCTTTTCACAAACCTTACATAACAAAACTGTTCCATCGGTTGAAAACACATGGTCACCGAAATTCACTAACGTAAGCATGAAGTTTACTTTGCAATGGTTTACTGAATTTAGGCATTCTAGCTAACCGATCTTATACCTTCTGTCACCCGACAATAACTGACTGTTCTTCACTCAAATTTCATTCTCCTATAATAACGTGTAGTACAAAATTGTAACAGTAATATTTGAAAATATGAAAGCAAACAATTGAAAATGCTACGTGACAACTTCTATGAGAACGAGCTTAAAATAAAATCATAAAGCTGATAGTTGGTATCACAGTCTAGTATATACAGTCACGAAGCTAAATATGTAGTAAATATGCATCCATAGATAGTTGCTAACTACTAGGATCGCTAATATCGCCTCGTTATAGTCAATGCGAAATAGTACTGGCACAGTCTATTGTTCCCATCACCCTCACAACTCAAGCTTCGTGACTGTATATACTAGACCATAACAAAAAATTATGTTTTATAAAAGAAAATATGTTGAAAATAAGTCCTCATGTAATCACATACCATGGCATGGATTTTAGAATCGATACGTGTACTAGGTAGGTCATGATGTAGGAGGCCATGATTAGTGAAGAATGGTATCTAAGGCGTTGGATAAATAACAAATTATAATTAATTATATAATTTTAATATATATTTTTTCATTTTAAACGTGTATTTTCATCTTTTTGAAGTTTCAGGGATTATTTAGAAGTGTTCACGGGACTAATGTGATTATAGTACATTATGCAACGAGCCTATAATGATAGACTAGTAATTAAGACGCAAGTATGTTTGTTTATGAAACGAGCGCAAGCGAGTTTCATAATTTTCATACGAGCGTCTTAATTACCATTATAGGCAAGTTTCATACGACTTTTTATGCTCGACCATATTTCTAACTTTAAATTATTCAGAAGTATAGATTTTATTTGTATCTGACAGAAGATCGGAAGTGACCTTGTGCATAGCTCTTGAATTGTGAGATGTGCGCAGACGCGAAAGTTTTGATTTTTTTCCGAGGAACAATAATGTCATTGACCTTGATGTAATGCAGAGAATGTATAACTTGGAAATTGATTTAGAATTGAAAAACGAGATGACAAATTGAATTTATTTGAATATTATTTTAACGCCAATTATTATAGTAACAGAACATAACCTTCTGCGATAGTATTGGATTTCCAGCCTCCGTGACGTTTCCCTCGTCTTTCGATTGCATATCCGAGAATAATCGAAAACCTGAACTTTAATGAATAGGTGTACTTTAATGACATGCATTAAAGGATTGCTACCAGGTGTATAATTACTACATTTCGGCATGGTCGAGCATAAAAATAATTTCACATTTTACTTCTGTAAACTTAAGAGGAATATTAAAACGTAATTAATCATCGTGTCTGTTTAGCTCAGTTGACTAACGCGTGTAGTTATGAAATCCTATAAACCCATATAAATCCAACTTCGCAGGTTCAAGTCTCCTCGCCTCCCAAAAGGTAAATTATTACAAATTAAAAAACAAATACATATTAGATATGGATGCAATGCACAAATTACGACGTAGTAGATAGAGAAAAGAGAAGGAGATTGAATGTATGTGTATTTAAGAAATGGCAATAAAGAAGTATTATGTAATATATTAACTTCTTGAGTAATAGTTGAATGGAAAAGTATACGTGTGTACCCGGGTACTAAGAAAATACTAATGAACTGTGAGATAAAGTTCAAACTGTGAGGTAAAGTCTTTACCTCAGTAGTGAAATAAAGTAATGTTGAATATAAGCCTACTTTACAAACGCAAAAGTATTTAGTAAAGGCATGTTTTTCGTTATGGTCATGGATAAAAAATTATATTCCACTGTTTCTTTGTGATAATTCCGTACTCTTCAGGTTGGAAACATGTAACAAATAGGTCTATTTACCAGATAACTGTTCACCATCATACTCAATATTTTTTCAGGTTCTGAAACTTCATCCACATAAAACACTAAAAAAATTTTCCATTCGTTTACCGATAAACTTTTCAAGATTACTTTACTTACTGGGGCTGCAAGATTCATCACTGTTCACCACGAACTGGCTCAAAGCAAAAACAATCCAATCCCCAATCTCACAGCCAGCCTCTCTTAATTCTAATCTCCCGTCTACATCTCCAACTCCCTGGAGGTCTTCACCCCTCTAGCTTTAAAGCCACATATATTTCTATGAACTTTTCTCTTCTCCCTTTTAAACTGGTAACTCCTAACCGACTGCAGTAAAAATCTTAGTTTAAAATCGTGGCAGGCAGATCCGGTGATATTTGTGTGTGTACACTGTGAACCGTGTCGAATACCAATCCCTTCATTCACCCGTCAGTTCGACGCAATATTCAACGTCAGCTTTCCGCACCAGGGACCCGGATCCAATCCCAGAGAGGCGCGTGGAATTTCTGATGCACGATATCGGGGATTGGAAATTGATAGTCTGTATGTACTTTTCTTTTTTAATCGTTGTTTCACGATGCTGTGCCATCTGAGTTCGATGGAACTCCTGATAGCTAGACATTTTGTAAAAAGTAAATTTTGTGATGACTTGTTTCCATGCTCATTTCTTAAGAATTTAACAGTAGAAAATGAACATTCACATACGTAAGGGCTATTCCATATGAAATCGATCAGTAAAAAACCTCGTATTTTTTAATACTTTTTTTTTACCTTGGGGATTTAGTGAAGTGAATTTTTAATGGCAGGCAGAGTAACTATCTCATGCCCCCCATGTTTTAGATTGCTTCCAGTGCACTTCATTAGAACCAGATACCCAGCTTCGAAGCCGTTAGCCCTGTGAAGTTACAATATATTTATGTTCCCCTATTATCATAATTCAGGGTTGTTATCTAAGAAATTAGCAAGTTCTTTGTGATAGTAGAAGAGAAGGAGTTGGGGAAGGGAAGTGGTCCGTGGCCCATTTCTTTTAGGGCTCACCCCGACATTTGTCTTATTGCTCAAGGGAAACCACGGAAAAACCTGTGATAAAGCTAGCCCAGCTATGCGCTACTAGACGAAACATCACGTGTTTATGTCTCCAGGCCTTGCTTGTCTAGGCTAGCTCCTGCCTCACAGTCAGCTGGTTAGCTCACGCGCGTACTATTTATTTTCTTTATTTTATATTTCAATACTTTCTTATTAACGTTGCACCAGTAAAAAATACGTGTTTATTTGTACTTTTAATGCGGAATCTAACCACATATTTTAAAAATATTTTTTCATGGGCAAAGGCGTCTTAATGAAGAAAAATCCAAATTTCTCCATTTCCATAAAAAGTAAGAAAAACTGTTTACATGTATATATAATCTTTAATTTCTCAGCATCAAAATAAACCATGATTTTGATCATTGGGTGTAAGGGTTTCGGAGCCACAACAGTTTAAAGTTGCTAATTTTATGAAAATACGATAAATTAAAATATTTTAAATTTAAACACTATGACGTTCTGATGCCCCAAACTTTGCACAAAGCAGTGTATCACAGTTGTCAACGGACAGAAAAAGTTTCGTTGTATTAAAAATTGCAAGGTTAATTTTCTCTATATTTCGGTCGATTTGAGATGGAATAGCCCGTATGTACCAACAAATATTTACTGAAATCACTACTGCAGCTTGACACTAAACACTACACTGCATTCCCACTAATGAAAGAAGTAGGGTATGCTTGTCCAGTTTAATGTGTATTAAAATTATAGACAAACCTATTAAAGATGGAACACAATCCTATTTGTGTTATTCTTGTTGAGAAATCATCACCAGGGATCAGTCCACCGTTGTGGCTGAGGGGTTAGAGAGTCTAACTCCGAACCAAGCGGTCCCGGGTTCGATTCCCTGTGAGGGAGGTTTTTTCGGGGTTTTTCCCTCACTTCTATGGATGAATATCAGGTAACTTTAACAGGGCGGTTGGAACTCCACTTATCTTCGCCACTTCCTTTCCAACCCCATCCATTCCTAATCATCCCGTTTCTGGTTTTTCAGATCACTCTACCGGCGGCCTCCCGAAGCTGCTGACACTCTCGACCGGCCTCCGTGGAATATAGTTGAGCGACGTTGCATGGCTTCTGCAATGGCACCCGAGGCGGACCTACTCGGACCCGGACCGACAGGGTGGCCTTTGAGAAATTTGCCGATGCAGGAATGGTGTATAGATTCTGTCGGCTGTAGAGACCAGAAGTCATGTGGTTGGGACGGTGCGCGTAGGGGATCTGTGGCATGCAACTCATTCCACATCGAGGGTTAGCGCAATAGATCTCAATAGGTCGCAGTGCTGGGCCATCCGTGCCTCCCTCAGTTAAATTCTATTCCATTCCTTTCCAAAACTAGGGGCCCACACATCTGGAGTAACGGCTAGCGCGTCTGGCCGCGAAACCAGGTGGCCCGGGTTCGATTTCCGGTCGGGGAAAGTTACCTGGTTGAGGTTTTTTCCGGGGTTTTTCCTCAACCCAATATGAGTAAATGATGGGTAACTTTCGGTGCTGGACCCCGGACTCATTTCACCGGCATTATCAACTTCATCTCATTCAGACGCTAAATAACCTAAGATGTTGATAAAGCGTCGTAAAATAACCTAATAAAATCCATCACTAGGGATAATAGATTTTAGCAACTTAAAATTAAAGTTATCATCAGAGCTAGGAACTTGGTACCGAAACTGTTAAGTAGTGTGAGCTTGGACTATATGAAAAGTAGTAGCGCAGCTCTCAATGTCAATGAACCAGAACGACAAACACGTACAGCCGTTATACTCATCCTTGATTTTGTCTTGGAAACCGTTAAGGGGAAAGGACGGTGTTTTTCTTTTTAACTTTTTTCCTACTTGTAAAATATTAATTTCTTGTATGTAGAGAGCTCATGGCTATAGCACCTCAACCAAATATAAATATTTTGAAGAAAAAAAATTATTTGGGGCCCAGATTTGAAAAAAAAAAAAGTACCCAGTGCAGGATTTTGCTAAAACCGAAATATCTAAGCCATTTCTAAAGGTAGATTCATCCAGTTTTTTGCAATCTACTTGCAAAAGCATGCTCTACAAACTGTCTGTAAGAGAATTTTGATATTAGTCCCTAAGTATGTAAAATAAACAGTTAAAATTTAATAACACTTTTCTGATTTCCTTTTTTTGCAAACAGACAGACATTTTTAAAATTAAATCAATTAACAAAATTCTGTTACAGAGAAAAGTTTCGTAATAGTCTAGAGAATGTTTGTTCTAAATGTCATGATTGTATCTATAATAGTTCAGAAATTATATCCATTTTTGTCTGGCAGTGTAGCAAAGAAATGAAGTTACAGGAAACAACAATTAAAGGGGGCGTGTGATTTAAAAATCCATAGCGCAGGAAATTTAAAAATGGCGTCTCAACATCCGATAAGAGCACAAATACCCACTAAATGTTATACAGCGACATCATTTTATTTTTACTTCAATTTTTATTGTACCTGAGTTTTTGAATGTACTTCACTCCCACCCCTTCTACTAATGAAGTTCAACCGTCCTCCACACAGATCCAAGACCGCATATATAGTCATAGTAGCCTTACAGTCATAGTAAACAGTACGTTCCAAAAATATGTTCGCGTTTTCCAGTGACGAAAGAGCTTTCAATATTGCATCATATTTTCGCACAGGTACTGTCGTCCATTTGCCTACGTCGTATCCCGGTCCCCCCCCCCCGCTTCTATTCGCCTCTCTGTAAAGGCTAGTGGCTGGGCTGTCTTAGCTCTTTTCTGAGAACATTAATTTCTGTTAGGAATTGGACGTCTACGTAATATTATGCAACTATTTAAAATAACTTAAATAAAAGGGCCTCGTTAAGTAATTAACTGTCACGTGATTTCCTCCCTTTCTACGACCCGGCGATATAACCACTTGGACGGACAGTGGATAGTATGTCTGAGTAATTTTATCTTTTCGGATCGGCCAGAAATGAAGATTGAATTTACAGTACGCAAGGTAATCTTTTATATAGTAGGTACAGAATTATTTCAACATGAGTTACTAGTTACGAAGGACGAAACTGGTAATTGGAATTAGGTACAATAGTCTGTAGTGCGATGATATGCACATTAGAACTGAAGCCTGTATCGAAATGAACGGCCACCATTTTCAAAAATGTGTTTAAATATCCATATTACGATTATTTTCCAATTTAACTTCATTCTCTATAGTGTACGCTAATGTGCTGTTGACAGTATAATATACACTGCATAATGAATACGTCCACATGGACAGCTCAGTTCGTGAGTAAAAACACTCATTGTTAATACTGTACTGTTTTTTTATTAAACAAAAACCTAATTAAAATTATCAAAGTCAAAAGCGTGATATTTCCTAGTTTACGTAAATGGATGAACAACTTTTATTCCCTCCTATGCCTAGTAAAGTGATTTGTTTGTATTTTACGTCAGTATCATCGAACTCCAGTCGTGGAAGCGGGTAGGCAAACGGTGTTTGCGGTTCTCAATCTTGATCCAAAGGTATAGCGGGGTTAATATTAAAAATGTTAGTAAAAATAAAATGATGTCCCTGTAGAATGCATTCTACACATACCACAGAGTATTTTAAAAAATTGAAAATTTACTCATTTTTCACCAAAAAATACCGTCCTCGCCCCTTAAATACTTCCCACATGTCTCTACTGTTATTTGTACTGCCTAGGCAAAAATGAACGGCTTAAATCAGACATCCTGTACATATCAGGCAGAACCTACATTAATGAACTACATTAATGTTCAAATAAAGTAGATAGACACTATTTTCCACAGACCAGTCTCTGTGAATTACATTATTGGCTCCCGTAGGACTCGTTTTAATTATTCAAATGAATTTCTAACATCACTTATCTGAGAGTGCCATTTACCATTGCGGTAATAAAAACATAATCCTTTTTAATTAATCACAGTAAATGACTTCAGTAATTAACTTCTTTTAAAAATCGCTCACTTGGAGCAGAATTGTGGTTGACACAAAGTGAAATGTATGGACTTCGCGAGAACTTCCTGATGCGTCCAAAACGTTACTTAGCGAGGATTCTTCAGCACAAAAAACTGTGCGGGTGTCAAATCCACGTGTTTGTTTTTTTCGCAGCCAAAGAAGTCATAAATTCTCCTGAAGCAGGGTAGATAAGGTATCCGTTTAAAAAAGAAAGTCGTGAAGGTTTTTATCTGCCACAAACTCGCTGTCAGTGGGCTGAAGTATGACGTCAGAGGCTCGGTAAATTAGTCGTAGGTACAAGTCTACCTGGGCCCCGCGTCAGACCAATTAGCTAGCGGCTTATCCGGGCGACATCTTGCGGTCTACGTAATTTATTTAGCGGTGGGTGCTGAGCCTTATGAGGGAAGTCGTTGATCACCCCGCAAACTTCGTTCTCTGGTCGATTGGCTCGCCTCGGATATCGGGGCAGGGCTGCGCGGTCCAACGCGTAACTGTGACCTCTGCAAATTGGATTGCAAAACCAGTAGCGGCGTGTCCCAGTCTTTGTCACGTTGGGCCCACTTCCGCCTGGACCGGCGCACCCACTGTCTGCCACGACCGGTTCTCAAACCCTGGTTCGCAGGCCAGTGTGGATTGGAATAAAATGATGAGGATCTTAAAGAAAATTGGCATGGATTAAAAAGAGAGTAACTTTTCTTACATGAAAGAATGAGTCAAAGTCAGAATAGGAGAAGAAGTGTAAGAAAGAAGTGAAATAGGGAGAGGAGTACGTCAAGGAAGCAGTAGCGGACAGTGATCGAAATCCTCGGTGAGGCCAGATGCAACTAGTTTAAGTGCCTCCGATAAGAAATGTTTGTTTATGATATTAATTATTATTGTTATTATCTTATATCATTACTGTATTATTATTATTGTTATTATTATTACTATTATTAGTCTATTCTTATTACTATTAATGAAAAATAATAATTTCACTCACCAAATAAAGCTGCGCTATACTGGAGAATTAGCACGGTCACTTTGAACCGTGCCGTTACGTTTAGCACCAAATTTAAGTAAATACACAATGTCACCAACATAAGAACGTGACGTTGGTGTGTGGCGTAGTTGGCGGGAGAAATTTTTTCTCTCTCTGTCTACCTCCTTCGTTCTGAACATTATTGAGAGATAGCACCACTGTTAGCGACAATGTGTATTTGCGTAAATATTGCGAGTAAATCATGACGAGTGCCTTAGATGAGAGGCTCGGGACAGAAACAGTTTTGCTGCAGCGCATGCGTGGACCTCTCATGCAGTGGGAGCGTGATTCTTACTTGAATTTATTTTTGCGTGTACTTGCAGATTAAATGATTGAGATCCCTTCTTGCTCCGGTTACAGGCCTTGCATTTACGAAGGTTATGTTATGTTAGGTTAGCTTAGCTTAGATTAACTTAGCTTAGGTTAGGTTAGCTTAGGTTAGGTTAAATTAGCTTTGGTTAGGTTAGATTAGTTTTGGTTAGGTTAGCTTAGCTTTGGTTAGGTTAGGTTAGGTTAGCTTTGGTTAGGTTAGCTTAGGTTAGGTTACCTTAGGTTAGGTTAAATTAGCTTTGGTTAGGTTAGATTAGTTTTGGTTAGGTTAGCTTAGCTTTGGTTAGGTTAGGTTAGGTTAGGTTAGGTTAGCTTTGGTTAGGTTAGGTTAGGTTAGGTTAGGTTAGCTTTGGTTAGGTTAGGTTAGGTTAGCTTGATTTGGTTCGTCCATGTAGTAGTTAAAATTATATAATATGACAGTTTTTGATTCGTAATATTGTTAAAAAAATAATAGGCCTATAATGAAAGCGGTGAATAATTTCATGGTCCTTAAATTTTTTTTTTTCGTAAAAGGCTAGGTATTTTTCTATAGGCCAGAAATAAAACAGCAACGCCGTCATAATTACGTACTTTACGCTTTGGCGAACATTAACCGGAAATTTACTTTCCGTCATTTTAATTGTATTCCGTGAAACACATCTTTTTTCCTGTTAATTTCCTTGTGATAACCTAGTTTATTATCTTATTACATCTTCATTTTCATTTAATGCATTCAAAAAACCGCCGTTGTACTACATAAAACCTTCAACTTGACTAATGGAGTGAATTATTTAAGAATATAGTCGCGAATTTGACTACCACCATTTCGATTATATTTTGTTTGATACGGCTCGGTACGGCCCGGTGACTAGTGGCCAGCGAGTAGAGTCGACTATCGATATTGGTCTGCCGTGCGTATTATCCAGTTGTTCCATAAGCTGTTATGCTGTGAGTTTCAGTGATTGTTTCAGTGTGATGAAGCAACCCATATTATGTGTTGAAATTCCCCTTTCTTTCTTTTCTTTTTATTTTCTTCCTTTGACAGCAACAAACAAGGCCAACAGAAAAGTTTATTTTGCACCACATTACACTTAACCATTTATGTTGCCCATACCAGGATGCAATAGAAACTCGCGTTTTAAGATTATGTGTCAGAAAAATTATCAGCGATGTCGTAGGTATCTCGGTAGTCTCTCTCTTTATTTAGAACTTCCTTTCTTTTGGTATTATTTCTTCTCGAAAAAGGACACTCTAACACTGAATTAACTGCACCAGCATTATTTCTCTCATTTGTTTCTGTTTATATTTTCCCAAAATACATAACAACATTGGCCCAGATTCACTACTGTACTACGAAGTACAATAGTACAACATCCTCGCTTATGTCATAAATTGAGACATAAAGGGAGAGAATCGAGTGGGTTTCTCCCTGCCAAAGAGCTGGAATTTTGTTATTTATGTCCTAGTTAGGAAGACAAGTCACCACTACTATTCCCACCCCACTCTACCCTTGAGGCCGGCCCATGGATGGGACGAGTGAAACCTGACCAGGCCAGACGAATTGTGCCTCAGCTACAACGTTTTAAGCGTAAACTCAAAGCCCACGAAAGGACATGAAATGCATTAAGCCAGACCCGGCACGAGCGATTCTGGCCTCAGGAACAAATTTTACTGCAAAACAGGTCTATATACATCAACATTTTCAAATGCTTCTACAGCGATATATGCTTCATTGAAATAACTAATACATTATATAAAAACACAAAATTTGATTTCTGTTAAGCCAAGTGACTGAGGCCCGGCCTCACTTGCCTCAGTCAATCAGCCGCCACTGCAAGGAAGCCCTTTGTCATCTACACCAGTGATGTCAAAGCAAGCGCATTTTTCTGACCTTGACGTCGTGCGCGGATATCAAGCGCTAAGTATATTGAGGGTCACATGAGAACAGTTCCTAAACAGCAAATATTGCCGTCTTGTCAGTGTTGCCAACTGTTACCTGATATCACACGATCCTACGTACTAAATGACTTATTTACTTACTGTACTTTATGTTGGAAGGTTATTCTAAATAATTCAATAATTTGTAATATATTTTCGTAGGGAAACTATACGAGAAAGGGATCAACATGTCAAGTATTTTGTCTGGCAATACGAAAGTCATTAGTTTGACTAAACAATTGACTCACGAAACCTAACCTAAAATGTATTTTGACTACATGAAATTTTTACTCCTAACTCCGAAAACTTTCCAGACTATATAGTCTTGAATTATAACTACAACGCAATACATAAAATAACTATTATGCATTTATATTAATACTGGTATAAATTAATTAAATTTTATGTTCAATTTTCACTAGCTTCCAGTGACCGGCTCAGAAATCTAGCACAATTTTAACTTCATTGAACTCCAGTACCGGCAAATATTGTTGATATTTGTCTCAGCTGCCAACATACCAGTTACAAAATCACTACCATTTGTAGTATTTGTCAGTATCGAAATTCGAAACGAGGTTGGCAAAAGAAAATTCAACCTGCAAACTAGAAAATCTCCACAATCCATTAGCATATGTAGTGATGGGGGGGGGGGGGAAATGGTTAGGTTTCACCCTTAGGGTTTGAAGTAAGCTGACCCGGACTATATGGAAGGAGCATAGATTATGTATATGAGTAAGGAGCCTGTTGGATTAACAAAACAGTGGTGCACAAACTTCAAACGGAACGTGAAATTTGATGTCGTTATTTTATATGGCTATCGGTGTTTGATATTAAGCTATATTGTCTGTAAAACAAAGTACTAACACCAGTTTATTAATATTGCAGTTAAGAACATTATAAAGAGTTAAGAAGGAATATTCACATAAATTTCATAGTAGTAAAGCAGTACTATATTAAGTGAATGAAACATCATTCATAAAGAAAGTGATATCCCAAAGAAAGAGATTAAGTATAACATGGTAAGTTGGAATTGATATTGATGGTATCTTTAGCCTTATAAAAGTAATCAATAAACTAATCAAAATAATATTGTAGTACAGAGCAAAGTTACCTAGGTATATGTTTCAACTGTAACTAATATTACATAACAAAACCCTTATCGCATTATGCTTTTAAGACGATATTGGTGCGCAACTTCCTAACATCAGAATATTAAATTATTTCCTCTAAATCTGCTCAAGCTATAGAGGTCACGTTTTACCAACACATGGACATATATTTTTGTTCATGATGTAACAGTAGTTGCTTTGTTAATTCACTTTCTTACAAACATTTTCCACGCGAATATTTTCAAAATTTTCAATACGTATCTCCAGTAATATATATTTACGATATATTAGATTTACGAAAACATTGTTTCAGTACCTGTAAGGCTACTAAATAAACACATCTTAAAATTTCATCTTTCTGTAAAAAGTTGAGAAAATACTGCTTTTGAATAAAAAGGAAACTCGTGAAAAATGAGCATTAAAACTGAAACTTAAATTCTTATAATGCACTTATAATTTTCAGAGAAATCTCAAAATTAACATGGGTACAGTTTTAATAAGTTCTCTTCTCTTGATCCATTGAATCAGCTCTGGCCATCCCTGTATATAGCTCGACCAAGTGCCATATACTACCTCTTTCGTCTGTCTCTTTCCTTTCCGCTGTAAAGCGCTCAGGCTCTCCTGGGCTCTAAAGCGCGCGCTTGCCCATATGAGCATCAGTTGACATAACTGATCTACACTGTTCAACATCTACTTGGAGGATTTAGTGAAGAACTGTTGTTAGAACATGGGAGGAGTGATAGTAGGAGGAAGAAGAATAAAATGCATAAGATTTGCTGATGATATGGCGTTGTTAGCAGTCACTGGTTGAGAAGAAACTGCCTTCTAAAGGGTGCACTGGAAGGAATGGTGAACGAGAGAAGAGTTCAGGCGTTGCGTACCCAGGCTTTGAGCAGGTAACCTCCACTCCGTGCGTCTCCAGTCGAAAAATCCCAGACCTGACCGGGACTCGAACCCGGGTCACCTGCGTGACAGACGATACTATTTAGATAGTTACAGCCCACAATTTAAGCCTCGCAACAACCATTAAAAAAACAGCAGAAATAGAGCTTGCAACTCGATGTTGGTAAAACCCAAAGCATTCTGATTAAAAAACACACCGCTTCCCCTCCCCTCTGTGAAAAAATAGACTCCTACGTCACTATCATCATAAAATTTCAATTCCTTACCAACGGCATTTGACATACCTGGGAGTTATATTTAAACTGACGCATGACATTTATCAAATTTGAAACAGAATATCATTTTATTTTATATTTTCTAACAGGATTAAGACCGTAGGGCCTTCTCTTCCGTCATACCAGATGACACATACAAAAACAACAAACACGAAAATTGACCAAAAATAATACACATTGCATTAAAGTCCAGTAGAGGGTCAACAGGATCAAATAACATTAAGAGCACTTATTAAGCTTGCTTACAAATGGCTTTTAAAGAATCCGGAGTTTCATTGCCGCCCTCACATAAGCCCGCCATCAGTCCCTACCCTGAGCTAAATTAATCCAGTCCCTATCATCATATCCCACCTCCCTCAAATCTATTTTAATATTATCCTTCCACCTACGTCTCGGCCTCTCCAAGGGTCTTTTTCCTTCACTAACACCCTATATGCATTTCTGGATTCACCCGTTCGTGCTACATGCTCTGCCCATCTCAAAAGTTTTGATTTAAGGTTCCTAAGTACGTCAGGTGAAGAATACAATGCGTGCAGTTCTGCGTTGTATAACTTTCCCAATTCTTCTGTTACTCCATCCCTCTTAGCCCAAATAAGCACCTTATTCTCAAAGACCCTTAGCCTCTGTTCCTCTCTCAAAGTGAGAGTCCAAGTTTCACAACCATATTGGAAACAGATAATACAAATGTTTTATAAATTGTAACTTTCAGCTTTTTTGAGAGTAGACTGGATATCAGGAGCTTCTCAACCGAATAATAACAGGCATTTCCCATATTTACCTATTCTGTGTTTAATTTCCTTCCGAGTGTCATTTACATTTGAAGAGTCCACTGCAAGAATGATGGATGTCACTTTCTTGTCGAAAATGAACCAAGACTGTCAATGCATAGCTTAAGACATATAGAATGTACATAGAGAGTTATATGGCATTAACACTGATAGTCATTGTCCAGTAATGATCGGAAAATCACAGTTAAGCTTTGAGCGCTAAGCATTTCAAACTTTCAAGTGCTTCTCCTGCAAAATGTATACCAAATGACATCCATCATTCTTGCAGTGGACTCTTCATTTGGTACTGTTGCTTCAAGATATTTGAATTTTTCGATCTCTTAAAAGGATAAATTTCCAATTTTTGTATTTCCATTTCGTACTATGTTCTGGTTTTTTTGTGTTTGTTATTTTAACGACGCTGTATCAACTACGAGGTTACTTAGCGTCGAGGGGGGTGATAATAGCGAGATGGTATTTGGCGAGATGAGGCCGAGGATTCGCTATAGATTACCTGGTATTCACCTTACGGTTGGGGAAAACCTCGAAAAAAAACCAACCAGGTAATCAGCCCAAGCGGGGATCGAAGCCGCGCCCGAGCGCAATTTCAGACCGGCAGGCAAGCGGCTTTACCGACTAAGCCACGCCGCTGGCTATGTTCTCGTCACGAGACATAATCATATACTTTGTCTTTTCGGGATTTACTTCCAAATCTCTTTATTTGCTTCAAATAAAATTCCCGTGTTTTCCCTAATCGTTTGTGGATTTTCTCCTAACATATTCACGTCATCCGCATAGACAAGCAAATGATGTAACCCGTTCAATTCCAAACCCTCTCTGTTATCCTGGACATTTCTAATAGCATATTCTGGAGCAAAGTTAAAAAGTAAAGGTGATAGTGCATCTCCCTGCTTTAACCCACAGTGAATTGGAAAGCATCCGACAGAAACTGGCCTGTACGGACTCTGCTGTACTTTACTTAATCTAACTAGTTTCTTGGGAATACCAAATTCAGTAAGAATATTATATAAAACGTCTCTCTTAACAGATTCATATGCCTTTTTGAAATCTGTGAATAATTGATGTACTGTATCCTTATACTCACATTTTTTTCTTCAATATCTGTCAAATACAAAAAAAAAATCTGTTCAATATTCGATCTATTACGCCTAAAACCACACTGATGATCCCCAATATAGTATTATAAAGCTAAATGTAAAAAATAATCCTTCCACTTTAGTGGGATCTTGATTTTGCAGTATTTCTGAAAGCTCTTCAATTTTTTTTTTTCGGGGGCCTACGGCGACCCATAACCCACAGGTTAAGAACCCGTGATTTATACTACGCCTATGCATTCATTCCCTTCTGTTCATAGAGGACATACCTCATACTGTATTACTCTAGTCACTTTCTATTTTAACGACGACATATCGACTTCTAAACTTGTCCCTTTGGCTCGAGCTGAAACGTGCTGAGTTAACAGATTAATTGAATGATTGAGCGTTTGGTAATTTCTTAATAGCGACTTACAGCAATTCGTGACTTGTTACAGAGGCAGCGATCACAACCCGGTTGATAGAAGATAAAAAAAATCTCACCGAGACCAGAATAAATGATTTCATACATAATGACTCACCGCTCTACAGTTTAACATATTATGAGTTGACTCTGCAATTAGTTCTCAAACAGTGGTCCGATTATTGAATCCAAATTGGAGTCAGCGAAGTTAATTGGGTAATTAAGTATCTGATTGGCTCGTAATTGTCCATCGAGTCGAGGGCGACTACATCATTGGTTTTAACGCCACTGTTGAATCTCTGACATAAAGAGAAAGTTCAAAATCCATACTGATGGACTGTTAATTGATTATTCTGCCATGCAAGTTCTATTGTCGAGGTCATAGGCTTGTATCACAGCTGCTGTGACCACGTTATTAAAGGGTATAGCATATGCTGCAGCCTCTCGTAATCTGATTTCCTCTTTTCACGGTTTTGTTGTTAGTGTAGTTTAAATTGCCATTCATTAAAATGTAACTCATTATCATCCGCCCACGTGATAGGAGCGCTGGGGATGTTCTACCCATATTTAAATAAGGATTGCAAACCGCCATTAGACTTTCACTATTAACGTTAACTCCCCGGCCATGTGATCGATATGGCGCATTGTCATCGCTTAAAATCACAGAATAAACACATGACAAAAAATAGGGTATGGCTATGTAGTGGATACGCCCGTGGGTTTTACGTGAATACATCTGGCGTAAATCGATAGATCTAGACGAGATCTTTCGTTTGGATCCAAAATCAGCGCTCTAGAATATTGGAGTCGCGGGATATAGTGCCCGAAACTTTCCAGCATTTATTTTCAGCATTTTAGACCTTTCCGATACTGTCCTATTAAAAGGACAGTTGTCAATGTTTCAAATTACCCTCTGTACAGTTAACGCTTTTACTTTTTCACAGGTGTCACTATTACTGGTCTGAATTAGAGGCTTGCTAGGTGTGGTAAGACTGGTAACGAGAGTTCTGGTCATCGTTGAGATGTGGACGTGAGAATTGTTCGTTTATTTCAGCTATGGCATCCGAGACGCAAATCAGATAAGAATGTTAAATATTTTTGTGCGAGATCGTGCGTATTTGCTTGTTTTCCGCACAGAACCAATACGCGGTAAGTGTGAAATACCACATTCAGTATTCCCAACGTAACACACATAACAATTTCCCTCTTCTTACCGCTTAAGCGCGACATTCATTTTACTGCATTAGGCTTTTAACATATTATTTTTAGAGACGTTCAATATAGTAATAATTATAAATTGGAAACTTAACACTGCAATTTCACCTAAATTGCAATGTTAATTATTGTTTTTAAATATTTGCAAAAATTAAGTAAAGTCTACTACTCCACGAAACTTATTGCATTCCTGATACAAGTAACATTAAGGAAGCCGTGAAAAAATCAACGAGATTCCAGATGCCGATGTTATTACTGCAATATGTTATATAAATAATATTGTTAAAATATTAAAATGAAAAATAAATCATTACGTAACCTTACCGTTTGTTTTAAGTTCGCATTTATAGACTGGGGGGAAAAAAAGACAGACGTATATCACGGCCTGCTGGAGTATAGTAAACACAGAAAACATTTTACAGCAACAATGTTGAAGAAAGATATTTTGGTGTTCCGAAGTTTGCGTCATTAAACAGAAACCAAGATGGAGATTTCATTGCAACAAATTAGAAATTCGTCTTTCAGGTATGTAATAAACGATCTTCGCACAAAATAATGTACGATACACGAGCGGTATGTTTGTTTTCATGTTCTCGGAAATTAAAAAAGCTCAACTACGTTTCGCTTTTTCAATCTTTTCCTCGAACATGAAAACGTCAACATACCGCTCTTGTAACGTATATTACTATTACAGTTCAGAATTATTTTACAAATTGTTGTAGATCAAATGGCTCCTAATAAACATAAATATAACGTGAAACCACAATGCGTTCAAAATATATATTCATTGCGACATGACAATGACGAAAACTCATGCGTCCTTTTAGGACAGTAGGCATATCCCCATATATTTTGAAATTGTTTCGCTTTTTCAATTTTGGTGGATTTTCCCTGCTTGAAATGCTATCTACGTTTGAAAATTATGCTACGGGCGAAATTTCATCTCAAATACAGACACATCGCTACAATGCAGCCTACAAATGCCACACAGAGTTCGTGTGCACTCAAAATTGGGTTTCTGGTGTCTTGTCAGCCCACTGAGGTGTGTGGATATGAAGGGAAAAGTTGAGACAGTGTCGGGTGTAGTTGCTGGGTAGCTAGTCGGCAGAGCGTTGGTGCGCTAAGCCAAAGGTCCCGGGATCGATACCCGGCTCCGGAACAATTTTTCCTTTGAAATTATTCAAGTCTGCTTCACAGAGAGATATACCTGAAAGGCAGATTTGCAAAGCAAGATCTGTTTACAAGTGGAGGACTGGTGAGGTATTGAAGGGTCATAAGTTTCTATTGTTTTCCATTTAGTATTTTTGGAAGAGGTCTTATTTTCTATCTAAATTGTCATTGTCATAACAATGTAAATTTTAGAAAATGAACTGAAACCTGTCTTTCGACAATGCCACAGCAATTGCTTCATTATATGTATCGTCATATCGTCACTTCTCTCCCAATATAACCTCCTCCTCGAAACTTCAACCCTCTTTTCACCTATAACTTATTTTTACGTATAAATAGCAGTACGGTACTATTCAATGACGAAAGCATTCCAGAGTTAAAACGAATTTGGCCACAACGCATCATTCTTCAGAATAATATTAGTGGCAATAATAAAGAAACTATAATAAAATAACAACGTAATAATTTGTTAATAATAATAATAATAATAATAATAATAATAATAATAATAATAATAATAATAATAATAATAATAATAATTGTAAATTACAACAATTACATTGTTTCCTTTCATGTAGGCCTAAGCATAGTATACAATTATTCCTCAAAATGTATGCTCATATGCCTACTGTCCTTTTTAAAGGACACCTGTTTCTAGCTCAACCAGTTACAACTAGAATGTTTCGACACCATACAAATTCAGTTATATACTCCATTAAATGAGATTTGAAAAATACACAAAAATTGCAAAAAAATATTTCAGACATATCTGGGTTAACTCTTATATACAATGATTGTATTGTCTTGATTATAAAGGGACATCATTTTATTTTTACTAACATTTTTAATATTAACCAGGCTATACCTTTAGAGAACCGGAAAACCCGTTCGCTACCCCCTTCCACAACTGGAGTTCGATGATACTGGCGTAAAACACAAACAAATCACTTTACTAGGTATAGGAGGGAAGAAAAGTAGTTCATCCATTTACGTAAACTAGGAAATATCGCGATTTTGAGTTCGATAATTTTCATTAGGATTTTTATTTAATCAAAATGCAGTACTGTATTAAGAATAAGTGTTTTTACTCAAGAACTGAGCTATCCATGCGAACGTATTCATTATGCACTGTATATTATACTGTCTACAGCACATTAGCGTACAATATAGAGAATAATGAAGTTCAATTGAAAAATAATCATAATATGGATATTTAAACACATTTTTGAAGATGGTAGCCATTCATTTCGATAGCCTACAGACTTCGGTTCTTTCGTGCATATTATCGCACTATAGACTATTGCATCTAATTCCAATTACCAGTTTCGTCCTTCGTACTAGTAACTCATGTCGAAATAATTCTGTACCTACTCTATAAAAGAGTACCTTATGTAATGTAAATTCAATCTTCACTTCTGCCCGACTCGCATAGATAAAATTACTCAGACATGCTATCTACTGTCCGTCAAAGTGGTTATTCCGCAGGATCGTAGAAAGGAGGGAAATCACGTGACAGTTAATTACTTAACGAGGCCTTTATATTTAAGTTATTTTAAACAGTTTTATAATATTACGTAGACGTCCAATTCCTAACAGAAATTAATGTTTTCAGAAAAGAGCTAAGACAGCCCTGCTTTTACAGAGGGCCGTGCAGAAGCAGATGGGGGAAATCGGGATGCGACGTAGGCAAACGGACAGTACCTGTGCGAAAATATGATTCAATATTAAAAGTTCTTTCGTCACTGGAAAACGCGAAGATATTTCTGGAACGTACTATACTCAGTAACTCAGTGCTGTTTACTACACGCGGCCTTGATTCTGTCTGGAAAACAGTTGAAACTTCATTAGTAGAAGGGGTGGGAGTGAAATGCATTCAAAAACTCAGGTACAATAAAAATTGAAGTAAAAATAAAATGATGTCTCTGTATAACACGCAATAATCGTATACAAAACACGGAACGTGCTTGCTTAGGCATATCTCAAATTCGCTTTCGCTGCCTGTACTTGAAACGCCGACTACATTCTGACCGGCGTCTTATGTTCATCTCAGACTAATACAAATATACCGATGTCACGGCCCTAAACATAACATTGCAACTGTGGTGATATTCTTGTTTACAAATCAGGGTCTCTGTTATGTCTCTATTGTGGTGATGTTAGCGTGTGTTGGACGGAAGATAATTGGCAATGACGTTCACATTTACTCGAACAGTTAGACTATTATCAATCCTAAAAACATATTTTAGAAATTAAAAACAAAAATAAAAGAAAAAACGAAATTTCACTACACATCCTATTTACTAGTCCGAGATGTATGTACAGTCTTTACTATTTTGGCAGTATATATCGTTTATACCTGTATATATATATATATATATATATATATATATATATATATATATATTTTAACCAATGGCGGATACTTCACTTTTCGTCATTCACTCATATGAAGCCAGAGTCGTTGATCGGTGAGCGTCATAGGAGGCTGGTCTACACTACACCCACGAGAGATGATAATTTGGATTTGTTGGGATTCCACATGGAAACCGGAGCTCCCAGAGAAAACCCCTGTGCAACCTGAACCACGGGCTTGCCCAACACTAGTTATAAATCAGGTGTATACCGAGGATCGAACCCGGGTCACAGGATTGTAAATCCAGCGTTTTAGCCATTAGACAACCTTGGCGGCTTTCAAGTGAAATATAATAATGAACTTTCATCCGTTCTTCACATCATATCAGGCAGTGTATTAGGACCTGTTTTCTCAGATTTCAAGAGAGAAATTAGTTTCTTATTCAATTCGCTGTTCTTGTACGTTGTCTAGTGTAGTGCCCAAGATCAACAGTCTTCTGAATTGCTTGTATGATATTCCAATATTATTTTCTATCAATTTCACAAACTAAAATGCAATGACGTTAATAAAAACAATTATTATGACTCGAAAACAATATTTTCCGTCACTATGGAAATATACTCGTAGTTCATCTGGTGGTTGATTTGAGTTTTGTAGCAATGTGACATTAAAAACAATTTTATTGTGTTTTTTTTAATTATGATATAGTATAAAAATAATATGTGATATACTGTTGAAAGTATCATTTCAATCCTCGTGTGAAATGTAACCATCGGTATGCCTCTGGTACTACCAGTCACATTCGGATGTGCATTGAATTTCTTTGAACACTAGTGTTACCAATATACTACGAGTTTGCTTAAATTAAAATAGCCTCGAACGAAAAATCTGCCGTATTTGAATTTGATGAACAGTACTGGCTAGGAAAAACGTTTTTACTGTTATGAAAATTTTAATTAAAATTGTTTTAATATGGAAAAGTACTCCACCTTGTATTCCAATAAGTAAGATAGCAGTTTTTTCTCCCTCGAGAACGTTTAATAACAGCGAGTTGAAATTATATGCGAAAAAAGTAAGAAGTGACTGTCAACTACTTCTCCATATAATGTAGAAATTTATTGATGTACTTAATCTTTCTCAATTAATCACTTCATTCTAATCAGCACTATAAAAGTGCGTGTCCAGACCCATTAACTAGCACTGCACCTCCCGATGGGTGTGAAAAACGTTTCTTTGTGACAATGGACAAATTGAAAGTATTAGACCAGAACTCGCAAATTTCATTCTCGACTCCACTCCATATACAGAGCAATTTACTGAAGAATGGTTACACTGGAATCATTACTACATTCCCGTAAATATCTGATAGCGTATTCAGGCTAAAATAAAATCGACAAAGCTATTACCATGGTAACGAAACAAAAAAAAAAAGAAACGATATCAAGCAAACTCTGCCCCGTATTGAATACAGATGTGTCTTTATTTCTAGTAAATGTAGCTTTTCTTTGTAGTTTTGCTAATTTTATTTTAGAACTATTTTTTTATAGAGGTTCTGTAATATTTTTATAAAGGGACCCAAGTAAGCATTATGATAAACTCTGGAGACATTAAATCCGAATATATCAGCATGGGTGTCCGACAGGGCTGTTGTATGTCACCTGTATTGTTTAATTTGTATATTGACGACGCCATTAGAGTATGGAAGAGAAAATTATTACAGTTGGGTTTTGACAATGACATAAACAGTGATAACTTTGTCCTTACACTTATGTTTGCTGATGATCAAGTAATTATCTCAAATTCTGAAAATACACTCCAACGAGCTCTGTTTGAATTGCAGAAAATAATAGAGGTGTATAACTTTGAAATTTCAACTGATAAAACAGAATCTATGGCATTCCAAGGTCCAACGCAAATCCGCTGTAAGTTTGTTATTAATAATAAATTGATTAAACAAGTAAACCAGTTCAAATTCCTTGGTTACACAATATCGCCTTTTGAAGAAGCGGATGTCAAATAAAAAACGGAAATATTCAACCGAATGTGTGGTACAATAACTAGAACTTTAAAAAACAAGGCAAGGAAGGAAACAATGTTGAAGTTTTATAAGACAATGGCAGTACCAGCGGGTTTATATGGAGCAGAATCGTGGGTCCTCACCAATAGAGATAAAAGTAGAATTCAAGCTTCAGAAATGCGGTTCCTTCGCTCAGTGATGGGTGTAACAAGGAGGGACAGAATACGAAACGAAGAAATCAGGCAATCACTGAATATCTACAACTTAAACAACAAAATTGTGGAATATAGACAGAATTGGAGATCCCATGTAGAACGAATGAGTGATGAAAGACTGCCTAAATTAATCTTCGGGTATCAACCTAAGGGCTTCCGTAGTATTGGTAGACCAAGAAAACGATGGCAAGACCAAGAGTAAACATGTATGAATGAAGTTCGCAACAGGTCGAGAGGCCTAAAGCTTGACGATGATGATGATGATGATGATGAACGAATTTCTTTTAATAATCTGATAGAATTGAAATATAAATGACATTCGAGACGAAATTAAACGCAGAATAAATATGGGAAATGCCGCGGGATTCACAGTGCCCATACACTAAAGTGCTGATCTTGTATCATATCTCTGCCTATGTGTAACGTCATAGTTTATGGAGAGGGGAAGAGAGATAGCAAAAGATTGTAGTCTACTAATCTGAGAGAAAGATATATCTAAATACTCAGCTTTCACTCAACCAAGCAGTGGCCAGAAGAATGGAATGAAGGCAACCAGATATCTTTTGTTTTGCTTTGTAGCACTCTGACGTCCACGATAAAGATAAACCACTTGAAAATCAACGGTCAGTCATCGGCAGTGATATAATAAAACATCAGTAATCAGTTCAATCAAGTCACGCTCACGAGCGTGGTGCTATAGAGAGACGACTCACACAATCATACATTACGAAATACATTCACGTTGTGTTTATTATAATTTATATATTTGAAATTAATTGTTTAAAATTTAATTTTGAAAATTAAAGAAATTTGTATATAAAAGGATAAATAACATTTACTTGTTTATAGCGACATTATTTAAAAATGCACTTACATAAAAATGTAAAAATATTATGTGATTCCATTTAGGAATAGAATTTCATGTAAACGTATGGTTTATTGTTAAAATTTCATATAAACGTATGGTTTATTGCTATTGCTAAAATTTCATATAAACGTATGGTTTATTGTTAAAATTTCATATAAACGTATGGTTTATTGCTATTGTTAAAGTTTCATATAAACGTATGGTTTATTGCTATTGTTAAAGTTTCATATAAACGTATGGTTTATTGCTATTGCTAAAATTTCATATAAACGTATGGTTTATTGCTATTGCTAAAATTTCATATAAACGTATGGTTTATTGCTATTGTTAAAGTTTCATATAAACGTATGGTTTATTGCTATTGTTAAAGTTTCATATAAACGTATGGTTTATTGTTAAAATTTCATATAAACGTATGGTTTATTGCTATTGCTAAAGTTTCATATAAACGTATGGTTTATTGTTAAAATTTCATATAAACGTATGGTTTATTGCTATTGTTAAAGTTTCATATAAACGTATGGTTTATTGTTAAAATTTCATATAAACGTATGGTTTATTGCTATTGTTAAAGTTTCATATAAACGTATGGTTTATTGCTATTGCTAAAATTTCATATAAACGTATGGTTTATTGCTATTGCTAAAATTTCATATAAACGTATGGTTTATTGTTAAAATTTCATATAAACGTATGGTTCATTGTTAAAATTTCATATAACGTATGGTTTATTGTTAAAATTTCATATAACGTATGGTTTATTGTTAAAATTTCATATAACGTATGGTTTATTATTAAAATTTCATATAACGTATGGTTTATTGTTAAAATTTCTTATAAACGTATGGTTTATTATTAAAATTTCTTATAAACGTATGGTTTATTATTAAAATTTCATATAACGTATGGTTTATTATTAAAATTTCATATAACGTATGGTTTATTGTTAAAATTTCTTATAAACGTATGGTTTATTATTAAAATTTCATATAACGTATGGTTTATTGTTAAAATTTCTTATAAACGTATGGTTTATTATTAAAATTTCTTATAAACGTATGGTTTATTATTAAAATTTCATATAACGTATGGTTTATTATTAAAATTTCATATAACGTATGGTTTATTGTTAAAATTTCTTATAAACGTATGGTTTATTATTAAAATTTCTTATAAACGTATGGTTTATTATTAAAATTTCTTATAAACGTATGGTTTATTGTTAAAATTTCATATAACGTATGGTTTATTGTTAAAATTTCATATAACGTATGGTTTATTATTAAAATTTCATATGACGTATGGTTTATTATTAAAATTTCATATAACGTATGGTTTATTGTTAAAATTTCTTATAAACGTATGGTTTATTATTAAAATTTCATATAACGTATGGTTTATTATTAAAATTTCTTATAAACGTATGGTTTATTATTAAAATTTCATATAACGTATGGTTTATTATTAAAATTTTATATAACGTATAGTTTATTATTAAAATTTTTTATAAACGTATGGTTTATTATTAAAATTTCATATAACGTATGGTTTATTATTAAAATTTCATATAACGTATGGTTTATTGTTAAAATTTCTTATAAACGTATGGATTATTATTAAAATTTCATATAACGTATGGTTTATTGTTAAAATTTCATATAACGCATGGTTTATTATTAAAATTTCATATAACGTATGGTTTATTATTAAAATTTCATATAACGTATGGTTTATTATTAAAATTTCATATAACGTATGGTTTATTATTAAAATTTCATATAACATATGGTTTATTGTTAAAATTTCTTATAAACGTATGGTTTATTATTAAAATTTCTTATAAACGTATGGTTTATTATTAAAATTTCATATAACTTATGGTTTATTATTAAAATTTCATATAACGTATGGTTTATTGCTAAAATTTCTTATAAACGTATGGTTTATTATTAAAATTTCATATAACGTATGGTTTATTGTTAAAATTTCTTATAAACGTATGGTTTATTATTAAAATTTCTTATAAACGTATGGTTTATTATTAAAATTTCATATAACGTATGGTTTATTATTAAAATTTCAATTAACGTATGGTTTATTGTTAAAATTTCTTATAAACGTATGGTTTATTATTAAAATTTCATATACCGTATGGTTTATTGTTAAAATTTCTTATAAACGTATGGTTTATTATTAAAATTTCTTATAAACGTATGGTTTATTGTTAAAATTTCATATAACGTATGGTTTATTGTTAAAATTTCATATAACGTATGGTTTATTATTAAAATTTCATATAACGTATGGTTTATTATTAAAATTTCATATAACGTATGGTTTATTGTTAAAATTTCTTATAAACGTATGGTTTATTATTAAAATTTCATATAACGTATGGTTTATTATTAAAATTTCTTATAAACGTATGGTTTATTATTAAAATTTCATATAACGTATGGTTTATTATTAAAATTTCATATAACGTATGGTTTATTATTAAAATTTTTTATAAACGTATGGTTTATTATTAAAATTTCATATAACGTATGGTTTATTATTAAAATTTCATATAACGTATGGTTTATTGTTAAAATTTCTTATAAACGTATGGTTTATTATTAAAATTTCATATAACTTATGGTTTATTGTTAAAATTTCATATAACGTATGGTTTATTATTAAAATTTCATATAACGTATGGTTTATTATTAAAATTTCATATAACGTATGGTTTATTATTAAAATTTCATATAACGTATGGTTTATTGTTAAAATTTCTTATAAACGTATGGTTTATTATTAAAATTTCATATAACGTATGGTTTATTGTTAAAATTTCATATAACGTATAGTTTATTATTAAAATTTCTTATAAACGTATGGTTTATTATTAAAATTTCATATAACGTATGGTTTATTATTAAAATTTCATATAACGTATGGTTTATTATTAAAATTTCTTATAAACGTATGGTTTATTATTAAAATTTCATATAACGTATGGTTTATTATTAAAATTTCATATAACGTATGGTTTATTGTTAAAATTTCTTATAAACGTATGGTTTATTATTAAAATTTCATATAACGTATGGTTTATTATTAAAATTTCATATAACGTATGGTTTATTATTAAAATTTCATATAACGTATGGTTTATTGTTAAAATTTCATATAACGTATGGTTTATTATTAAAATTTCTTATAAACGTATGGTTTATTATTAAAATTTCATATAACGTATGGTTTATTATTAAAATTTCATATAACGTATGGTTTATTATTAAAATTTCATATAACGTATGGTTTATTGTTAAAATTTCTTATAACGTATGGTTTATTGTTAAAATTTCTTATAAACGTATGGTTTATTATTAAAATTTCATATAACGTATGGTTTATTATTAAAATTTCATACAACGTATGTTTTATTGTTAAAATTTCATATAACGTATGGTTTATTATTAAAATTTCATATAACGTATGGTTTATTGTTAAAATTTCTTATAAACGTATGGTTTATTATTAAAATTTCTTATAAACGTATGGTTTATTATTAAAATTTCATATAACGTATGGTTTATTATTAAAATTTCATATAACGTATGGTTTATTATTAAAATTTCATATAACGTATGGTTTATTGTTAAAATTTCTTATAACGTATGGTTTATTGTTAAAATTTCTTATAAACGTATGGTTTATTATTAAAATTTCATATAACGTATGGTTTATTATTAAAATTTCATATAACGTATGTTTTATTGTTAAAATTTCATATAACGTATGTTTTATTGTTAAAATTTCATATAAACATGGTGAGAATTAAGATTCTGAGAAGGAGGGGGATAGAATCCTAGATAGAGAATACCACATATAAAATTATTATTATCCTCATTCGATACGGCTCAACGTTTGGTGGCACTGAGTTGCTTGTCTTGCATCTTGATCATAATAATTATTATTATATCCATGAACAGGCTTAAGTTAAGATGTGTAATTCCTAAGTTATTGATTCTTGGCAGCTTGCTGGTTATGATAATATATCAGTATTATTTTCTTTGCTTACTTCATACTTTATAAAATATACTCATATTAAAACAATAAAATTATATTTTGTGAGGGGGGATAGAAGTTATCCCTGGCAGGGATGTTAATATGAATTTATGAGAGGGGGATAACTTTCCAACAGGGGGGGAAATCGCCCATCCCCCCCCCATTAATTCGCACCCAGCATGTAAATGTATGGTTTATTGTTAAAATTCATATAAACGTATGGTTTATTGCTATTGCTAAAATTTCATATAAACGTATGGTTTATTGTTAAAGTTTCATATAATTGTTAAAATTTCATATAAAATAAACATATGGCTTATTGTTAATCTTATTTGCAGTCATTTGTTTACAAGTAGAAAAAAATTATATAAAAATCTGTTCCCTGATTTTAAGCATAATATTGTGTTTGAGACTGTACGAAAACGTGAAATATGAACTACAGCTTTACTGTGGTCTTCTAACTGAATATATTCCCTATATTAAATTAATATGGGCCTACTAGATTCAGGAGTTAATGCGATATATTATCTTTAATTTATTAAATGAATTGTATTCCTAACGTTACTGAGTTGTAATTCATACGTGTTTTTAGAATCGAACTGCTCTCTTTTTCAACATGTAGCTAAATACAGACTGTATTAAAAATCAATTAATGAATTGAAAGTAGAATTTTAGAGAAAAAACCTTTTCATAACATTTTATAGCCTCCTGTTCTGCGAACAGAATTAAACTGTAGCAATCAAACAAATGGCATGGATTACATTTTCACGTTGCAAATAAATAATGAAAAGTGAATAAAGTGTTGTTAAAAAGTCACTAAAGTAATCTCTATTAAAATGTACCGGGACATCATTTTATTTTACTAACATTTCTAATAGTAACCTAGCTATACCTTTGGATTAACGGTTGAGAACCGGAAGTACTGTTTGCTACCCCCTTCCACGACCGGAGTTTGATGATACTGGCGTAAAATACAAACAGATCACTTTACTAGGTATAGGAGGGAAGAAAAGTAGTTCATTCATTTACGTAAACTAGAAATATCACGATTTTGAGTTTGATAATTTTCATCAAGTTCTTCTTTAATCAAAATACAGTACAGTATTAACAATAAGTGTTTTTACTCACGAACTGAGCTGTCCATGAGAACTCTCCCAAATATCCCAGATAGCTCCAGAATCACATCAGATGTTGCAAGTATCCTAGCAACTGGCCCGGGTGTTGGATCGGAAGAAGAGGTCCGATTACTAAGCAATCAACGAGCCCTGCATTCTCTTGTTCTCTTATTTCAAATTCTGCGCACCGCTACCCCAATCTATTTGGCTTCTCGTTTTCAAAATTTATCCGCATATCATCAGCTAAGTACAAGATCTCATCATAACAATTTACTCATTATACCCTACCACAAGACATCTTTATATTCTTCATCTTATACAGTTTCACTTGCTAGAAATTGGAACTCGCTTCCGAGTGATGTAAGGGGTTGTTGGACAATAACTTCATTTAGGTCAAGAGAGATAATTTGTAGAAACAAAAGCCGCCCTATATAAGGGTTCGATAGATCGGCCTACTAATCAATTCATAAAGAATAATAAGTAAACAAAACAATTTTGTGACACTTGGAAAGAAAAAGAAAAAACATTAAGATAAGAAAACGTAGGAAATCATTTACAATAAAAATTTTGTTGGGTATAAATTATTACTAATTATAGCTAAGGATGATTTTAACACGTGAGATCCTATGGCATCAATCGTTGCATCAGAAATTTTATATTGTTTAAGTTGATTTAAAGTTTCTCGTGGGATCGTGCCACGGGCACCGAACATGAGCCCAAAAACTGTCCAATGTGTAATGTGGTATTGTGCTCCAAGATGCTGACAACAAGGCTCATATATGACTTGTTTTTCACGACATAAATTCTTACTTAACAGATTAATTGCTGATTAATATTTGTTACTAATAATGAAACTAACATCTGTCCATTCTTATTATTATCATTAATTTCTCTAAATAGATTTACAAAACCTCTAATGGCAATTACATTAATATTCTCATTATAAAAATATATTTTAGATTTATACATATATTTTTATTTCTCCCTGTAACATAGTTCTAGTAAGCTTATATTAAATTAATTTTCATCATTTTACTAGCTATCTCAAATATAAAATTAATTATAATTGATTGAATTAAATTAGCTCATAAATGAAGTTACTACTATACCTTATAGGTTTATCTAAATTTAAATAAATATGTAGTCTACTAGTCGTTAAAACTGAAGGATATTGCTGGAGAACATTTTAAGTGTAGTGTAAATATTTGGTAATTTAAATATATATTGTATTGATTAAGGCTGGTTGAGTGGAAGAGAAGGCCTTATGGCCTTAACTCTGCCAGCGAAAATAAAACATTATTATTGTTATTATTATTATTATTATTATTATTATTATTATTATTATTATTATTATTACATGGCCAGCCCGTTCCCCCGATTTGACGCCTCTCGATTACTTCTTTTGGGGTCACATGAAGAGCCTCGTTTATGAGACACTGGTAGACGACCCGGAAACGTTAGGAAAAGTCTTAATTTATCAGCATTTATGAAATTTGGTTCAATTTTTGTTGATGACTGTGTGTTGCGGAAACTAAACATTCCGTGAGAAAGAACGAGGTGAAATCTGGCTTACTAAATCACTGCTCCATTTTCGGAACCGTTCAAAATAAACTCTGTATTTTCCCAGATTATTTATTTTTTTTTTGGACCGAATTAGGATCACGATCCCTAGCTTGAGTGGGATTTGCAGAATGTCGTAAAGTGGTTATGTTTCATGCCTCCACAGTTTTTTTACAGCAAAGCAGACTCCATGTAGCTGGTAATGACCTCACCGGGCTGTTAGCGAGTTAATGTGTAGCGTTCTGCCTACTTCTAGGGTAATCGCATGAATGCGCATAAATATACCTGGAATGTTAAAAAAAAAAAAAAAAAAAGTATTTCCAAGTTACGGCGTCAGTTAAGTACAGACGTAAATGATAACCCTGCAGCAGGAATAGGGGACAGATGCTGGCTTAAATCGACCATAAAGGCATTTTTACAAGTAGCAGAGGTCTTTAATTGGGTAGGAAATAAAGTTTAAAATGCGAGATAGAATATGACACAAGAGAAGGATGGAAAAAGGTCAAACGTTACATTAATTATTAAAAGATATTTTCCGACGCTGCCAGAGACATTAAAATAATAACTGAATTTCAAAAGCAGGGTCGTTTCGTGGATTAAGCGTTACTACATGTGTTAAAAATTAAGTACTTCCGTCCTTCTTTTACTTATTACGCAGTTAACGATGCTTTACAAACGCTATACATACAATGGGGAACATCGTCTGTTGTTGGAAACGAGCTGTATTTATTAAACTGTTTTTATAAAGAGTTACATTTCACTTACATCAGGATTTAATAATAATAATAATAATAATAATAATAATAATAATAATGTTTTATTTTCGCTGGCAGAGTTAAGGCCATAAGGCCTTCTCTTCCACTCAACCAGCCTTAATCAATACAATACATAAATTTAAATTACAAATATTTTCACTACACTTAAAAGGTTCTCCAGCAATAATCTTCACTACACATTTATTTAAATTTAGATAAATCTATAAGGTAAAGTAGTAACTTAATTTATGAGCTAATTTAATTCAATGAATTATAATTAATTTAATATTTGAGATAGCTAGTAAAATGATGAAAATTAATTTAATATAAGCTTACTAGGACTATGTTACAGGGAGAATATATATATTTCTATTTCTATAATGAGAATATTAATGTAATTGCCATTAGAGGTTTTGTAAATCTATTTAGAGAAATTAAAGATAATAATAATAAGAATGGACAGATGTTAGTTTCATTATAAGCAACAAATATTAATCAGCAATTCATCTGTTAAGTAAGAATTTATGTAATTTTGACCTAAATGAAGCTATTGTCCAACAACCCCTTATATCACTCGGAAGCGAGTTCCAATTTCTAGCAACTGAAACTGTATAAGATGAAAAATATAAAGATGTCTTGTGGTAGGGTATAATGAGTAAATTGTTATAATGAGATCTTGTACTTAGCTGATGATATGCGGATAAATTTTGAAAACGAGAAGCCACTTCCATAACCATGGGTGGGCAACTCGTGCTCTCAAAGTGTCAACACAATCTCAGTTCAGGTAGAACGGACTCTGTACTAGCTGTAGTGTCTGTATGCGGTTCTTGCAAGACACAAGTTCGCTCGCGTCTGCAGTAAGTGGCGGCTGTTTTAAGGGGTTAGGTACAGTTACAGCAGTAAATATTTTTTTGGAAATATTCAACATTTTTTTCCTCCATTACTGTATCTTGTATAACAATGAAAATTATTATGTGTGAAACACTGTCCTTCTGCTATATGAAAAAAAAATATTTTTACGATTAAAAAAATATTTATATTTTGTTTCAAAATTTAATTTTCACTGTGCAGTGATGAAGCGTTTCCCTCATAACTCATAAACTTGTTAACTTTTTCATGTTCTCTCTCTCTTTTATTTTATTGCTGAAACTCATGTTTACAATATCATGCTCTTTCAAATACATTCCTTAATAAACAATATATATATTTTTTTTATTTTGTGATAGATATTTGACCATTTTTAGAAATGAATTTATTTTTATCAGACAATCTATCAAAGTTAGAGAAGTGATTTTGCATCATATTGTAGATATGACATGTATAAATACACACAAAAAATTTCATCACAGAATGTTGGATACGTTTTTAGTTATGAGGGAAACGTTTCATCACTGCACAGTGAACTTTAAATTTTGCAAAAAAAAAAAAAAAAATTAAATAATTATTTTTAAATCGTAAAAATATGTTTATTATACGGCAGAAGGACAGTGTTTTACACATACTAATTTTCATTATTGTATAAGACAGAGTAATGGAGGAAAAAAATGTTGAATATTTCTAAAATTTTACTCCTTTAAGCTGTACCTAATCCCTTAAGTGAAAAACAATATAATCCCCGGATCATTTCCCTTTAATGATGAGTCGAAAGGGAGAGATTTTTTTTATTGAGAAAGGAGGTAAAGCTTGTATTATGTTCTATTACACCTTCTTACGCATGACATTTTATGTTACAAAATAAACATAGTGAAGGTTTTAGTAAAGAAATACGATCTAGATATGCTTTAGAACAGTTAAAGGTAAAAATGAGATATCAACAAGGTGAGACTGATATCAAATATCGTTAGCACGTTGTGCGTGCGAGTTACAGAATTGCACGACATTTGATCAACTAGCTAAGAGCATTTATGGATAAATTTGAAATGTGGCAGTATCATGTAGTACATAAACGACTCCACTTTCTTTGACTATAAAGTATCTTGAAGAGTGCTAAGAAAAATCTTCTTATCAAATATAAGGCCCTACTTCAAGACCTACAATGGTAAGTTTGGAGAAAGTGACAATTGAAAAGGAATCGAGATTTTTCTGAAATCCTTTTGGCTTGCAGCCGATAGAGTATCCTGAAAGTTTATAGCTTGAATTTATAAATCTACAAAACAGCACACCACTCAGATTCCAGCGAAATCAGGAATCCATCTGTTTGTAATGCTACCTAAGTCAGAATTTCCAAATATACTCTTTGCTTTCATATAAATACTGTATGTGCTTGAGTCAGAGTTCAATACAAGAAACAAGAGTAAAACAACTTAAATTACATTTGAATACAAGCGGGAAGGATGTATCTATAACCTGCATAAATTGAAAAGGTGTAGAATAAAAAATAAATTTAAAAAAATGTTGTGTATTATTTTGGAGAGTCCCTCGCGTTATCATATAAAGTGATTTTTGAACATAAAATGTAGGCTGTGATTGCAATCTGTAAATTTTATAAATTTTAATATGAATAGGTTTAAAATTTTAGTGAGATAGGGCCTGACAACTCCCTTTAGGATGGTACTGATCCTACAGGGTGTTAAAAATAACGTTTACAACGTTTCAGGGATGATAGAGGAGGTAAAAACAAACATCTGTTTTAAGTGACAAAACTTAAGGAGATGCGCCGTTTTTCCGGTAGATCACCTGAATGAATAGATGACTTGACTTTCGTCACAACACACACTGGTTAGTTCTGTTTGTGCACGACCACCTTGTAGGGCCTTGTCTGTTGCCTAACAGTCTCCATGGTGATAATTATTTTGTTTTTATACGCGATGTCCTACCAGAACGTTTAGAAAATATCCCATTGAACATCAGAGTTCAATATGATTTCAGAATGACAGTGACTCTCCACACTTTGATCGTGGTATCAGGTACCACCTAAATGCTACATTTCCCGATCGCAGGATTGGCAGGGGTAGGCCGGTACCGTGGCCACCTCGATCTCCGGACCTAACCCCACTGGATTTCTTTTTGTGGGGAGACGTGAAATGTTTTGTGTATGAGACACCGATCGATAAGGCAGAAGACTTAGTTGCTCACGTTGTTGAAGCTGCATATGTTATTAGAGACAATGTTGGCCTTTTTGAGGGTTGCAGACACTCCATACTACGAAGGTACCAGTTGTGCAATGCCTTCAATGGACGGTAGTTTGAACACCACATCTAAAACGACAATTGGTCTTGTTCTTTATGGATTATATTAAAATTACTTACACGATAAACGGCGCATCTGCCAAAGTTTTGTCACTTACAAAAGATATTTCTTTTTACCGGAAACGTTGTAATAGTAATATGCGTTACAAGAGCGGTTTGTTGAAGTTTTCATGTTCGAGGAAAAGTTTGAAAAAGCGAAACGTAGGTGAGCTTTTTTAATTTCCGAGAATTGAAAGAAAACATACCACTCGTGTATCATACAATATTTTGTGCGAATATCGTTTATTACATACCTGAAAGACGAATTTCTAATTAGTTGCAATGAAATTTCCATCTTGGTTTCTGTTCAATGACGGAAAATTTGCAAAAAAGAAAAAAATATCTATCTTCAACATTGTTGCTTTAAAATGTTTTCTGTGTTTACTATACTCCAGCAGGCCGTGATATACGTCTGTCTTTTTTTTTTCCCCAGTCTATAAATGCGAACTTAAAACAAACGGTAAGGTTATGTAATGATTTATTTTTCATTTTAACATTTTAACAATATTATTTTATAACATATTGCAGTAATAACATCGGCAAGTTTAATTTTGCCGGTCAAAGTAGCCGCCATGATGAGTCTGGAATCTTGTTGATTTTTTCACGGCTTCCTTAATGTTACTTGCATCACGAATGCAGTAACTTTAGTGGAGTTGTAGAGTTTACTTAATTTTTGCAAATATTTAAAAACAATAATTAACAGTGCAATTTAGGTGAAATTGCAGTGGTAAGTTTCCAATTTATAAATATTACTATACTGAACGTCTCTAAAAACAATATGTTAAAAGCCTAAAGCAGTAAAATCAATATGTCACTTAAGCGGTAAGAAGAGGGAAATTGTTAGTCTATGTGTGTTAGGTTGGGAATACTGAATGTGGTATTTTAGACTCCGCGGATTGGTTTTGTGCGGAAACCAAGCAAATAGGCACGATCTCGCACAAACGTTATTTTTTAACACTCTGTATACACTGGCCAAAATTTCATGAGAGAATTCCTTTTCCATGGCGGCTCAAACAGTGGTCATTCCATGACTTCTGTGCTGGTACAGTTTAAGATGTAGTTTTGTTTTGTGACTATCTATAATAAATATTCTTTTTCTTAACAGGTTGTCTGCAATTAATACATACAGTTTAAATACGGACACTATCATTGATTGGACTCCTTTTTTATTCAATTAAAACGTTCAGCATTCTAGAGTTATATTTAATTCTCTATGGAAGTCAACTAATAATTAATTTAAATAGGGCAGAGTTCACATTTCTGTTCCGCTCCTGTATTTGTATGTGAACTTTTCATAATTAACTTCACTTTTTATCTTTTCAATTAATTTTTGTACGGGGATTTTATTACGTTAGTGAATTTGAGTTGCTGGTATAATATGGTCCATAATATTTCACAGTGAATTCAGTCATACAATCTAGGTATAATGAACAAGTGGTTCATTGAATTCTCTTTTATTCCCCATTCTTTTTAAGAGAATATGACGTCAATGCGTGATCTACTATTCTCTTTTAACACACTTCTGAAAATATTATAGTATTACGTATTTTTAGAAGTTTACTCATTGTGTATTATAAAGATTGTGTTCTCACTGATGACCAGGGGTTGAAGAATCTCTTACACAGTACATAGAATTGGTGGTAGTGGTGGTGGTGGTGGTGGTGGTTGGGGATGGTGGTGGTGGTGTACATAGGCCAAATAGAAATGATCGGGACGATATTCAAATACAAACTGCTGAGCCATTTATACCCCAACTCACACTTTCTGAAGTCGAAATTGCGATAGAATATCTGAAAAAGTAGAAGCCTCCAGGTATGGATCAAATTCCAGCAGAATTAATTCATGAGTGTGGAAGTGCATTATCTAGTGATATTTATAAACTTGTACTTGCTATTTGGGAAAAGGAAATTGTACCAGAACAATGCAAGGAGTCCTTAATTGTACCTATCTTTAAGAAGGGGGACAAGACTAACTGTAGTAACTTTCCAGGAATATCACTTTTATTGACGTCATGCAAAATGTTTTCCAGTATCCTTCTGAGAAGATTAACTCCTTATGTAGATGAAATTATTGGGGATCATCAATGTGGTTTTAGGCGTAAGAGTAGATAGACTATTGATAAAATAGAAATAAAAGGATACAGTATATCAGTTATTCATAGATTTCAAAAAGGTATATCACTCAGTTAAGAGAGAAGTTTTATATAATATTCTTATTTAATTTAATTTATATAAGGACATAAAGGAATTCAAGAATGGATATCAGGCAAGGGTAAACGTGATCAAGGATGAGAATGGTGACTTGCTTGCAGACTCTCCATCAATCCTAAACAGATGGAAAAACTATTCTGGGCAACTACTAAATATACATAGGCCAAATAGAAATGATCGGGACGAAAATGAAATACAAACTGCTGAGCCATTTATACCCGAACCCACGCTTTCAGAAGTCGAAATTGCGATAGAAAATCTGAAAAATTATAAGTCTCCAGGTATCGATCAAATTCCAGCAGAATTAATACAAGAGGGTGGAAGCACATTATCTAACGAAATTTATAAGCTTGTACTTACTATTTGGGAAAATGAAATTGTACCAGAACAATGGAAGGAGTCCATAATCGTACCTATCTTTAAGAAGGGGGACAAGACTAACAGTAGTAATTTTCGAGGAATATCACTTTTGTTGACGTCGTACAAAATTTTGTCCATATGTAGATGAAATTATTGAGGATCATCAGTGTGATTTTAGGCGTAAGAGTAGATCGACTATTGATCAGATTTTTTGTTTTCCATAGGTATTGGAGGAAAAAATGGGAATAAAAGAATACAGTACATCAGTTATTCATAGATTTCAAAAAGGCATATGACTCGGTTAAGAGAGAAGTTTTATATAATATTCTTATTGAATTTGGTATTCCCAACAAACTAGTTCCAGTGTCTCAGTGAAACACTCGACAAAATATAGACAATTCCTCATTAGTGGCTAATATACACGATCATGAAATTAGAAATAGTGAACAAATTAATATTCCATATTGTAGATTACACAATAGCAACATAAACTTTTTAATTATGGGGATGAAATTATATACTAAGCTCCCCAGTCAATATTATAAATTACCAATCAATAGCTTCAAAACTAGATTTTACAATTGGTTATTAAATAATCCTTTTTATTCTGTTGCTGAGTTTTTCAACACAAATTTGTATGAAATTGTATTTGAAAAATAAGTTCAATTGCAATTTAGTTAGTTTTCTTTAATTTAAAAGTTTCAAATTATTTCATGTTTTCATTGTTTTATTTAAATTTTACTGTTTCTTTTATTAGTGTTTTTTATGTATTTATATGTTTTTCAATGTACTCTGACGAAGCCTAAAACTGTATGTCTAATGGCCAAATAAATTTAATTGAACGTACAGAAGAGTCCGTATAGGCCAGCTTCTGTCTGTTGCTTTTCCAATTCACTGCGGGCTAAAGCAAGGAGATGCAGTATCACCTTTACTTTTTAACTTTGCTCTAGAATATGCCATTAGTAAAGTCCTGGAAAACAGAGAGGTTTTGGAATTGAACGGGTTACATCAGCTGCTTGTTTATGCCGGCGATATGCATATGTTGGGAGAAAATCCACAAAAGATTAGGGGAAACGCGGAATTTTACTTAAACCAAGTAAGGAGATAGGTTTGGAAATAAACCCCGAAAAGACAAAGTATTTGATTATGTCTTGTAACCAGAACATAGTACGAATTGGAAATATAAAAACTGGAAATTTATTCTTTGAAAAGATGAAAAAATTCAAGTACCTTGGAGCAACAGTAACAATAATATAAATTACACCCTGGGGGAAATTAAAAGCTAACAGTATTGTTTCTAATTACTGGTAACAGTATATTCATGTTGATGGCGGATAACTTAGTAATATTTGATGCCTAGTAGAATTACTTGCGTTTTACCTGGATTAATATTTAGTTAGTAATTATCCCTGTTGCTGATAATAGCTGCTGGCAATATTTGCATACCACATCTTCCAAAGTTGTGTAATTACAATTGCTAAATTACTACATTTTCATATTTTGATTGTACGCATTCATCCGTGCTATGCATTTGAACAGTTTGTTTTAAGTTTCCATAGCAACTGAGTGCTATGATAAATTAAATAGGGAATGAACGCTGCTCCACCTGGTGGAAGCGTCCGTGGAGTTGCGTGTGACGCCATTCTGTTGTTTTGTGTTGCTACGTTATTACGTGAAGGGTCAGTCCTGGTATTTTAATGTAATGCACTGTAATTATTGACCAACTGGCAGATTTCTTGCAGTAGTTGAGGTGGATAATTTTGACCGTATTGTCTTAATCTAAATTCTTGTTTTCTACACAGACCCTTAGGGCCGTATTCATAGACATTTTTAGCGCGGGTTTCCGGTGGATTATCAGCGTTTTTCGTATTCATAAACCAGTGTTAGCGATAGGATATGATTTGAATTCTGTACTAGTAGCCAGTGGATAGCCGGGGCTAGCTCAGTACGCTCATAGCGCGTGCTGCGAAATGTCTATGAATACCACCCTAGGGACGTATTCAAAAACGAGACCAACGTTGACTTTGGAAAGTACAGAGATGCAGTTTTCCTATTCATGTCGACACTTTCACGAAAGTAAATTTCAATCGTGACTTTACTTCGAAGTTTACGAAAATCTAGACTTTGACTTTGGCTTTCGTTCGTAAATTCGGAAAATTAAAAATTGTTGAATTTCCCCTAGAATATTGAGTCCATCTGAGGCTTATTGTAAGGTTTCGTAACAAGCTGTTTTTTATGGTGATGGTTTTATACAACATTTTATTGAATTTGGTATTCCCAAGAAACTAGTTCAATTAATTAAAATGTGTCTGAATGAAACTTAGAGCAGAGTCCGTATAGGTCAGCCTCTGTCAATCCTTTTCCAATTCTCTGCGGACTAAAGCAAGAAGATGCACTATCACCTTTGCTTTTTCACTTCGCTCTAGAATATGCCATTAGGAAAGTTCAGGATAACAGAGAGGGTTTGGAATTGAACGAGTTACATCAGCTTCTTGTCTATGCGGATGACGTGAATATGTTAGGAGAAAATCCACAAACGACTAGGGAAAACACGGAAATTTTACTTGAGGCAAGTAAAGCGATAGGTTTGGAAGTAAACCCCCGAAAAGACTTAGTAAATGATTATGTCTCGTGACCAGAATATTGTACGAAATGGAAATATAAAAATTGGAGATTTATCTTTCGAAGATGTGGAAAAATTCAAATATCTTGGAGCAACAGTAACAAATATAAATGACACTCGGGAGGAAATTAAACACAGAATAAATATGGGAAATGCCTGTTATTATTCGATTGTGAAGCTTTTATCATCTAGTCTGCTCTAAAAATCTGAAAGTTAGAATTTATAAAACAGTTATATTACCAGTTGTTCTGTATAGTTGTGAAACTTGGACCCTCACTTTGAGAGAGGAACAGAGATTAAGGGTGTTTGAGAATAAGGTTCTTAGGAAAATATTTGGGGCTAAGAGGGATGAAGTTACAGGAGAATGGAGAAAGTTACACAACACAGAACTGCACGCATTGTATTCTTCACTTGACATAATTAGGAACATTAAATCCAGACGTTTGAGATGGACAGGGCATGTAGCAAATATGGGCGAATCCAGAAATTCATATAGAGTGTTAGTTGGGAGTCCGGAGGGGAAAAAAACCTTTGGGGAGGCCGAGACGTAGATGGGAGGATAATATTAAAATGGATTTGAGGGAAGAGGGATATGGTGGTAGAGATTGAATTAATATTGCTCGGGATAGGGACCGATGGCGGGCTTATGTGAGGGCGGCAATGAACCTGCGTGTTCTGTAATAGCCATAATTAAGTACCTGAGCAAAATACAAAACATACAATAAAATATATTAAGTTTTCCATTTCTAGCGCGGTTCCTGTAATAAAATGGTCGTGTTCCACGGTTTGCACACCTCTGATATAGAGCAAGGTGCAAGAAACATTCGAGTGAGTGATGATAATGTCTCGGGCGAGATTTCAGGCGGTTTCACTCCGGCGCGGCGGCCCCCCGAGAGTGAATCAAGACGCTGCTCCTTAGGGAACCAAGACTACTTCCCGCGCATGCGCAATGCGGAAACAGAAGAGAGTAATGAGTGGGGGTTTGCCTCGCCACAGCGAGAATAACTTCAAATTGCAGTCATATTTAAATGTCGGTGTCCCCTTCCTCTCACACCCCACCACTTTGACACAAATTGGCGAACGATATTTCACGTGTTATTACACAGGACAGTGAAAAAGCCGTCGAACTCATGTATCAGGTGCTTTGTGAGTGATTCTACATTGTTTATAGCGGCCTCACTTGTTATTTAGTGTCACGTGATAGAAAGAGAGTTTTGAATTGTGACAATCAAACAATGGCAAGAACCGCAAACACGAAATTGAAACAAGACATAGTCTAATGTAGACAAAGGTTAACATTACAAGTTTCACAAACAAAATCGATGCAGGTTAAACCAAAACTGTGAAAGGCAAATAGTGTAATTGCAAATAGCGTACATTTTCCAGCCATAGATTCTATACAGTAAATTCAGATGATTCACAACAAAAATACCGAGTTCTAATAGTTTTAAATGTTGGTTTAATTGGTCTTGTGAAGTAAAAATATTATATAAGCGTGTAATAATAATAATAATAATAATAATAATAATAATAATAATAATAACGGTCAATGTAGAGTATCCACCGCCCACTGGACGAATATTTCACACTTTTATCACTGCCAATGCTGCGCTATAAACCAATTTTCGGCAATCTAATGTAAAAGACTGCCTAAGATAGGATATTTGGAAAGTTTCAGAGGAAATACACAAATTCAATCTTGTAACATGATTTTTTTGTTTTTATGAATTAAGTAATTTGCTGGGAGACATTGTTAGATATAGACCAATCTTACACTAAACCTGGAGTAATTTAGGCTTATTAATCAGATATGATTCTACTTACTGTTTTTTTATATGGTTACCTGTATGTAATTTCTATTTTATACGTATTTCATTGTTATTTTCCATCCAAAGATCATTAAGAACGCTGAATATTACTTCATATCTCCTATCTTTCTTCAAATAGTGTTTATATACCATGTTAATTTTCATTTGTTTTCATAAGTTAACAATGATGCACATTGGGAGCAACATATAAGAAATTATTTTCCTACACAATCCACGCTATATTCACGTTGTTTTTAAATGATTAATCGAAGATGGTTTGCTTATTGTTTATTACACTCACATGAATTGTATGTAATTTCTATTCCATACGTTTTTTTCTCTGTCCCAAGATCATTAAGAATGGTGAATATTATTCATGCTTGTTTCCTGTATTTCTTAAAATTTGTGGAATGTTAGTTTTTATTTGTCGTTATTTACGTAAAAATGATGCGCCAAAAGTAATAATAATTTCGTACTCACTCCACATCCCTGTATTCGCATTTGTTTTTCAGTGATTTATTAAAGAATGTACCGGTATTTAAAAGACTAATAATTTAGAAACATGTTACATAAATCATCCTTGTGCCAAAAGAGAATGCTCCCTGGACCAAATTGTTGTATTTTGCAGTGGTCGTCAGTACTCGCTGAAATGGGTAATAATACAGACGTGGACTTATTATTAAAAAAATTGAAGATTTTTATTATACATTTTTACAAAATATGAATCTTCAATTTGGACTACAGTTGATATTTTTGCGTATTTCCAAATTGTTAGCAAACTGAAGATTTATATAGTATATTTTTACAAAATATGACTCTTCAATTTAGACTATAATTGTAATTTGCATATTTACAAATTATTAGCAAAACTGAAGATTTTTCTTATATATATTATACAAAATATGAATCTTCAATTTGGACTGCAGTTGATAGTTTGGATATTTCCAAATTACTAGCAAAACTAAAGATTTTTATTATATATTTTTACAAAATCTGACTCTTCAATTTAAACCGGAATTGATATTTTTGCATATTTACAAATTAATAGGAAACCTGAAGATTTTTATTATATATTTTTACAAAATCTGTCTCTTCAATTTAGACTGGAGTTGACATGTTTACATAATTTGACTCTTCAATATTTACTACAGTTTAAATTTTTGCATATTTCTATCTACTGTAATGATAGAAATATGCAAAATTGTCAACTGTAGTCTAAATTGAAAAGTCAAATTTTATAAACAGAATTATCATAAATATCGTCAATTTTGTTAATAATTTGTCCACGTCTGTATAATATAATTATGTTGTACGTAGCAAGATCGATTATTCAATTGATAAGATATTTTATGAGGTTGTCATGACTGAGATATCTATTGTCAATTGCTTTTATTTGTCAGAAGGCCTTGACTGACGGGTATATAAGGACCGGCGCTCTTATGGGTGGAGGTCGGGGTTTGGGATGGCCCGCAAACAACAAGTTATACTAAATATGTTTAGGATTAGTGATTAGTATAAAACTGGCCTATGTCTCCTATAGTGGTCGGGACATAAGTAACATTCACCAATAATAATAATAATAATAATAATAATAATAATAATAATAATAATAATAATAATAATAATAATAATCGAAAACATGTATTAGATCCGGGCCAATTTCACAATGCTTACAATCTATAGTAATGTCACAAGAGGTCTGAGATTTATCTGGGAAAGCCTTGAGTGATATTTATTAAGACTATTTTGTGAATAAAATAAAAAATGTAAATAATATATCCCTAAAATTCGCTCACAAAATGTTAATAATTATATTTTTATGAATACTTACCTATTCAGACATTGTGAAGTCGAAATAGATGAATAACGATTACTACAATAAAGAAATTGGATGTTATTCAGTAATGCCAATTGCGAAAAGCGAAATACAGATTCAACAATGTTAATTACATGTACTGCGCTTTTCTCTTGTTATTATAACAGAAATACGTTTTCATTATCTGATGAAATCATAATTTAATTTAAACATTTTATAACATAATTACAAACAACCTGACGGGTAGCCCAGTGGTAGAGCGTTGGTACGTTAAACCAAAGGTCCCGGGTTCGATACCCGGCTCCGGAACAATTTTTCCCTCGAAATTATTCAAATCAACTTTACAGGGAGTTATACCTGAAATCTTGATTTGCAACCTGACTAATAGGCTACATTAATTAAATGGACAAATTGTTGAAAACGCAGTTATCAAATCTGAATGAAAGAGAGTCATTATCTTTAGATACAACGGACATGGAATTAGAAGATGAAGATGTAGATGTGGAAGTAGGATTTCGCACTTTATTCGGTCCTTCCGTATTATGTTTCTGGTTAATCTGTAGATAAAACGTAATGCAAATGCATTGGTATGTCCCGTGAATTTGATTAGTTCGATCTGTTTTTATTGTGTTATTTGGCTTTGAATTTTGAATTATTAATTCAATTTCACTACCTGAAACAACACCCAAACGTTTTGGAATGCCCTCCATTTTGATTTATGATTGCTGGTTGTTACGTCATCGTTACATTAATGAATTCATGCTCTTCGATTTACTGGGAAACAGTTGACGATACTAACTAAACAAAAGAACGACCATGCGATAAACTGATTGTGATAAATCAAGTTCCAAAAATTATCGCGATGTATAACTGTGATTGGTTGGAACTCAAAATGTCATTACACTTCATTGGTCGAAAAATGCAATGACGTCATATAAACAAAGTCGTTTTTGTAAATTGTAAACTTTGTTTGTGAATATTGTAAGCTTCTGTTTCACAATCTTTGTAATGTAGAACTTTACAAAGAAAATCAAATTTTTACAAATTAAATTCTGTTCACTTTATAAGTGTTTTGTTTCAGAATCAAGGAGTGATTTTACAAATGTGTATAATTTATTTGTAAAGATGGCGCATTTCGTACAGTAGTTCTGAGATGTGTAAAGTTTAATACTGCAGCAAATTCTGAATAAACGAATCAAATATATATTTCATAAATTATATACCATTAGGAATTAAACTAAACCAGTTGTGATATTATTTGGCAGTTCTAGTGACCAAGTATACGTACTTACTGTGACATACGATTTTTATGCTATTGCTGGGTGCCTTAGTGTTTCTGGAATTGTGTGTGGAATATTAAGGGCCGTATTCATAGACATTCTTAGCGCGGGCTTCCGGTAGATGATCAACGAACTAATTTTTTTGGTATTCATAAACCAGTGTTACCAATATTTATTTATTTATTTATTTATTTATTTATTTATTTATTTTGCTTATAATTGTAACATGAAATATAATATATACTGAAAAACTTTAGCTCGCCCCTGAAAGAGTAGAACTCGTGCTCAGGGGCGGATTCCTGAATTGAAATTAGTAAGTATACGATACAATTTGTCTTATGTCTACTGTGCAATTAGAATATATAAGTTTAAATTTACAATTTTTCAATTTTTATAAAACCCATACATAACTTTTTAAATTTAATACTAGAACTATTAGAATTGACAAGATTAGGATATTTAAATATAAATTTGTTATATATTCTTGGGCCTAAATTACTACTATGATTAAATACTGTAGCAGTGTTACATTTTGGTTCAAACAATCTTAAAGAATTCTTACCTTTTGTTTCATAACTATGAGAACACAATTCAAAATTATTTCGATTTTTATGTATGAATTTTATTAATATAATATAATAAATTTGTCTTAAGTTAAGTACATTAAAGTCTAAAAACATTTTTTTGAGATGAAAATCAATAGGTTTATGAAGACATATTTTAATTATTTTCTTCTGTAATAAATAAAGTGGATTAAAATTGGATTTAAATGAGCTATCACATCCTATAATTCCATACATAATTACCGATTGAAATAAAGTTAAATATATTGTGCGTAATAAACTTATTGACAAGTAATTCCAGAATAAAACAAAATAATATATTATTTTACGTAATTTATTACAATAGTACATTATGCAACGAGCCTATAATGAAGGTAATTAAGAAGTGAGTATGGATATTTATGAAACGAGCGCAAACGAGTTTCATAATTTTCATACGAGCTTCTTCATTACCATTATAGGCGAGTTTCATACGACTTTTTATGCTCGACCATATTTCTAACTTGATATTATTAATTTTATTTGTATTTGACATTGAGCAATGTTCCGTATGTTGTGAGATGTGCGCAGACGCGAAAGTATTGATTTTTTCGGAGTAACAGATGTCCACATTGACCTTGCTAGGCCATAAGTACCTACAAAGATAACATTGAAATTAAATTAGACATTGAAAAACGAGATGACAAATTGAATTTATTTGAATATTATTTACAATTAACGCTAATTATTATAGTAACAGAACATAACCTTCTGCGACAGTATTGGATTTCCAGCCTCCGTGACTTTTCGCTAATTCTCTTTCGATTGCATATCCGAGAATAATCCATACATGCGGTTTTATAGCTGTAGAAAGCTGACCTGTCATTGGCCGAACAGTTGTAACCTGAGTCGTCATTGGCTGAAAGACCTGACCTTTAATGAGTAGGTGTACTTTAATGACATGCATTAAAGTTCTGCTACGAGGTGTATAATTACTACATTTCGGCATGGTCGAGCATAAAGGTAATTAATGTGTTGGTTCCATTTTAAATGATTATCGAAAATTATGCCTAAATACTTAACTTCAGAGGATACCTTAATAATCGGACATATGATATGATATGAATCCTGTACACGTAACCAGTCGATAGCCGGGGCTAGTTTAGCACGCTCGTAGCGCGGTCTAGCGAAATATCTATGAATAGCACCCTAATAGTCTAAATATTGATGGAACAACACACAATGCAGCTGATTTTGAATATAGACATGGCAACCATTGTAACAAACGCAGAATTACAAATTTATGAGTTGTTTTCCGTACCTTATTACATTAATAAATTATATGTTTATCCCATCTTAAATTATTGACGCACTGCTTTTTGCCGACTAGCGTGCTTCTTGGATATTGCTCCTATTCAGTATCTAAAGGTTAGTTTATACGGAAATACTGCATTTTAAATGAAATTATTTTGATATAAATTTATACAATTTCAAAATAAATAAAATCCGTTATTGTTTGCGTAATTCTCAGACAAATATTGCACTAACCTAGCAGGTAAACAAAATAGCAAGAATACTGCTATAGACTACAATATTGAGTGTTGTTGACTTTAATATTTACCGTGTTTCAAGAATGCTCGTCATCAAAATTAGCCTATGCGTAGCTTTATATAAAACAGAAATGTTTTCGTTCTGCAGAATTTTAATAAAAAAAAATACCATCGCTATTATTACTGGAATTCATTGCCCTACGGAAGAATTCGTACTATTTTGAATGCTATTTAACTGAGTGGTCCAGCATAAAAAATTAAACTCGTCTAGTTTTAAGCAGCGTGGCGTTCTGTGGCGTGGAGCCTCGTTGTGATGGTTCCTATCCCGGGTTTATCACCATTTCGTCAGTCTAATTTAGGAATACCTGACAAATTATAGCTTGTAGAAATGGATTATGTATGCACACATAACATGCAAGTTTACAAAAATTACGTATAATTGCAGTTAACATTGAATAAGGGGATTTTGGACCGAAAGCTCTGACACGCCAAAACTTCTATTTAGAAAAGAATATTTTTTTTTTATAAAAACGAAGTATTTTACGCTATACTGGAGAATTACCACGGTAGCTTTGAACCGTGCCGTTACGTTTACCATCAAATTTAACTACATACACAATTTTTCCAACATAAGAACATGATTTTGGTCTGTGGTGTCGTTAAAAGGAGAAATTTGTTTCTTTTCCTCTCTACCTCCTTCGTTCTGAACATTACTGAGAGATAGCACCACTGTTACTCTCATCTATTGCAATGATTTTTCCCTGGACCACCAATTTGCTTGGACGACATTTCTGCATAGAAGATTAAGACAGATCTTACAAGATCAAAATTGTGTGTCCATTTTATCTCGAACTAAAATCTCTCTCGCATTTTCTTTTGTTTCATCACGGCCAAATGGATTTATCTCTTCGGTATCGATGTTTCTAGTCGGTCATGGCCTTTATGACAGTTTTTGTTTCGTAATATTGATAGACGGTAATATAATTAAAGCGGTGAATAATTTCATGGCCCCTAATTTTTTTTTCCGTAAAAGGCTAGGTATTTTCTCTAGGCCACAACACAAATAAAACTGCAACGAGGTCATAAATATGTAATTAATGCTTTGGCGAACATTAACCGGAAATTTACTTTCCGTTATTTAAATGATATTCCGTGAACCACACCTTTTTCCCCTTTATTTCGTTGTCATAACCTACTTTAAGATCTTACTACATAAGCATTTTCTTTTAGTGCATTCAAAACATCGTCGTTGTACTGCATAAACCTTGCACTTGACTAATAGGGTGATTTATTTAAGAACTAGCCGTACCCGTGCGCTCTGCTGCACCTGTTAGAAATAAATATAAAGTAATTACATAATTTAAATAGGACGTTTGATCCAGGGAACACTTTTACAATAGCGCAAGATAATCTGCTTCGCTCATTACCCAATTTTTTTTTTTTTTTGCATTGCATTTATTGCATATATATTTTATGTATTTCAACACGATTCAATTGAGCATAGTTAAAATTTGAATTATAAAATAATGGATTGCTAAGCTAACGTACTATTACTGCATACTAAATCAATACACTCTCGTTGTTCGTTAATTCTCTGAGATTAAAATGAGTGTACATAAATATTATTTTAAGAAATACAGAAAACGAATGTACAAAATAGCCTATCAAATTTTCTGTGCATAAGAGGCTATTTTAATCTTACCTGTCCTCGATTTACTCAGACGTTACTGTAATAACATTATAGCATTATGTCCATCTAGAGAAACTACACTTTCCAATGGTGAAATAATATAATTAATTATACAAATCGGTTAATTTAGTTTCCGATATTACTTCATACAAACACAGAAACATTCTCTGTAGGCTATGTTTAATAGCTTTCGATTGTTGATGTCCAAGGTCCCTGTTTCGATTGTTGTTGTCCAAGGCCCCTTAAAGACGAAGTCATTTGTTCTTAATTCATTGCACCGTCTTAGATGGCGTTATTTTAATTTTAAAACTCATTTATCTCATTAAATATCAGTCCTATCAAAATTTTGTAAAGAATAAACCTTATCGGAAATCATTTTTAAAGAAACGTTTGTTATGTAACATTTTTCACAAAAATCAATAATAAGCGAGATATTTCGATTTATTTAATTCAGGCTCCCTTATAACCCCCCTTTTAAATAAAGTATTTTGAATGCCATATAGCCTAAAATCTAAGTTACAACGAACTTAATTTATATTCCAATTTTCATATAAATCGGTTCAGCCATTATCGCGTGAAAAGGTAACAAACATACAGACAGACATACAAACAAAAATTTCAAAAGTGCGATTTTCGGTTTCAGGGTGGTTAATTATATATGTTAGGACCAATTGTTTTTGGAAAATCGAAAATTACCAGAAAAATTTCGGCTACAGATTTATTATTAGTAAGATAGATATAGTCGCGAATTTTACTACCACCATTTGGATTGTCTTTTGTTTGACACGGCTCGGTACGGCCCGGTGACTAGTGACCATGTACCAATGCACCAATGAAGTGTAAGAATCTATTGACTTTTAACGAATCAAATTCCACTATCAACTTCATTCCTGTCGAAAGAATCTTGTCGTACTTGATGCGAATTTTTTTCATATCTTGTCGCACCTGATGTTGAGACATTTTTTCCTTCACAGCACAGCTATGAATGTTACAATACTACACTGTGTCCCAAAATATATGGTGGGTTTCAGGGAATTATACAGGGTGATCCGTTTGGGTATGGATACAATAAAAACACCGTAAAACATTTACTACTGAAATTTATTTGTTGAAACTTTGTGCATACAACACTGAAAGATGGGAGATTCCTCAGAGCTCAACATGACCCCCATTGCGCACCCTGCACAACTCATAACGGTGATGCAATTCAGCCCATGTCCGTTGTAACATAAGAGGGGTGATTTGTTGAAAAGCTTGAGTAATTTTTACTCTCAGATCATTAATGTTCCTGTGTTTCTGTGAATAGACAATGTCATCATCATCATCCTTCACGAATTAGGCCTCTGTAGACCTGTTTCGGCCCCATCTAGCAGTCTTCTTAACGGTCTTCCTGGTCGACGATGTCCTCTAGGTTTATATTGCATCATAATTTTTGGGATTCTTGAATTTTCCATTCTTCTTACATGATCTAGCCAATTGAATTTGTATCTGATGATTTTTTCTTCTACTGACTCTACTTCTAATTGTTCTAAAATTTCTTCATTCCTTTTTCGGTCTAAAAGAGTATATCCTGCTGTTCTCCTGAAAAATTTCATTTCCGTTGCTTTGATTCTGTTCATGTCTTTTTTCTTTAATGTCCAAATCTCGCTTCCGTATAGAAGGGTGGGTAATGCTAGTGTATTATATATTTTTATTCTTGTAGATTTTTGTACTAATTTAGCTTTTAATGTGTTGTTTATTATTCCTAGAATTTGTGTAAATTTGGTAATTTTCTTGTTCACATCTTTTTCATTTTGATAAGAAATTTCACAACCCAGATAATTGAAATTTTGCACTTGTTCGAGGCATTGGTTGTTGTGTATTATCTTACTTCTCACTGGGTCTTGTCCTAAAAATGCCATTACTTTTGATTTTTGTGCTGAAATTTCCATCCCAAAGAATAGACAATGTCTTTAACAAAACCCCACACGAAGAAGTCAGGACCAAGTCAAGAGATTGCTGCTTCTCGTACTGGTTTTTTTGTGATAATCATCCGGATGAAGTGTATGTAACAATTGAAGTTTACAAGGAGTCAGATGAAGACTTTCTTTAAAGCTTCATGAGCTTTTGTTATCGGAAGTCCTATTTGTCGGCCACATTTACGAACCCAGTCTCTTTTAACTGTCTATTCCAACGACGAATGTCATTCTATGTAGTGTTCTTCTTTAAATACCCGACGAAATTCATTTCATACACGAGTTACAGATTCTGTTTGTATTTCTACACTAGCATAATATTAGTTTGATGTATAAATTCGTATCGTTTTTGTTTGTTGCCACAACACTGCGTTGCTAGGAGATTGTTTATAGCAGGCATGTCAATTGATGCCCACAGGAGCAAGCGCGCGCTTTAGAGCCCAGGAGAGCCTGAGTGCTTTACAGCGGAAAGGAAAGAGACAGACGAAAGAGGTGGTATATGCTGCTTGGTCGAGCTATATTCAGGGATGGCCAGCACTGATTCAATAGATAAAGGGAAGAGAACTTATTAAAACTGTATCCATGTTAATTTTTAGACTTGCCTGAGAAGTATAAGTGCATTATAAGAATGTAAGTTTTAATTTTAATGCTCATTTTTCACAAGTTTCCTTTTTATTCAAAATAAATATTTTCTCACCTTTTCGTATACAAAAGTAAAATTTTCAGGTATAGGCCTATTTATTTAGTAGCCTTACAGAATGTTTTCCTACATCTAATATACCGTATATACGTATTACTGAAGATAGTGTATTGAAAATTTTGAAAATATTAGCATGGAAATTGTTTGTAAGGAAATGAATTAACAAAGCAACTACTGTTACATCATAAGCAAAAGATACGTGTCCATGTGTTGTAAAAATGTCAGCTCTATAGCTTCAGCAGATTTCGAGAAAATAATTTAATATTCTGATGATAGGAAGTTGCTCACAAATATCACCTTAAAAGCATAATGCGATAAGAGTTTTGTTATGTAATATTAGTTACACTTAAAACAGATACAGTACCTAGGTAACTTTGCTTTGTTCTGTAATATTGTTTTGATTAGTTTATTGATTACTTTTGTAAGGCTAAAGATACCATCAATATAACCTCAACTTATTAAGTCATACTCAATCTCTTTCTTTGGAATATCACTTTCTTTATGAATGATGTGTTTCATGCACTTAATACAGTATAATATTATACTACTATGGAATTTAAGTCAATATTCCTTCTTAACTCTCTATTATGTTATTAAGATTTAAAACACAAGTGAAATATTAAGAAATCAGTGTTAGTACTTTTGTTTTACAGACAATATAGATAATATTAAACAGAAAGAAGCCATATAAAAATAACGACATAAAATTTCACGTTCAGTTTGGAGTTTGTGCACCACTGTTTTCTTAATCCAATAGGTTGCTTATTCATATACACAACCCTTTCTCTTTCCATACTTAGCGCTTGCTGCCCGCGCACGACGTCAAGGTCAGAAAAATGCGCTCGCTTTTACGTATATCACTGGGCTATAGTTTGTCATTTGTTGTTTGGAATGTTGTGCTTATAAATGCCTTGAATTTTGCGGATTTGAAGAAATTTTGTGTTATTCTTGAACTAAATAAGATGGAGTGTCAAGTGGAACAAAAAAAAAAAAAGACAAAAAAAGAAAATTAACACTTCCGACATATTTTTCTCTCTGAGTTTAATAGAAGAGCAAAGGCAGCGGAGGCGGTAGAAACATTTTTGTTGAGTACGGGGAGAACGCCATCGGAGAAACTACTGCAAGAAAATGGTTCTATTGTTTCAACACACAGCCCCCCTTTCAGAAGTTAGTATCATCCACAGAAGATGATGTTATGCGTCTAGTGGAATAAAGACGGCGTAGTTTACTAAGATTTGGTTCCCAGAAATGCAGTCATAACTGCTGACATTTATTGCCAACAACCCAGACGCCTAACGGCCGTAATTGAAGAAAAACAACCGGGAAGACTGCAACAAGTGCTGCTGCAACACGATAATGCAACCCGCACTCCGCTAATGTGACAAAATCAGCTATATCTAGGAGCTTGGTTGGAAGATGATTCCACATCCCTCATGTTCTCCCTATTTTTCGCCGTCAGATTTCCATCTTTTCTGTTCTATTTCCAACAGTCTTCAAGGGAACTCCTTTGATAACGAAGATGGTTTACAAATTTGGCTTGACTTCTTTAACTCCAAACCAGGAGGTTTCTTCTGACTCGGAATCGAAAAATTACTGTAGCGTTGGCAGAGTGCCATAGATCTATGAGAATATGCTACTGAAAATTTCTCTGTTTTATTAAACTGAAATGAAAACTTTTGTCAGAGCGAAAAAAAAAACGCTACGAACGTTTGCCTCAACCAAATAACAAATGAGTGATTTATTTACTTTTATTTGAGTCCCAATTAAAAATGTTTAAAATGTTAATTGACATTTTTACTTGTAATTACTTTTCAACATGTGAATTTATAAGCATAGCTTTAATGAAATGTATGTTAAATTATATATAACAGAAGATGAAAATAATGAATACGTCCTACACTAATTAATTAGCGTTTGCTGCCTGTTTCTTTCTTTAACCTTTACGCGCTTTTTCCTCCACTCTATTTTTTTTTTTAATTCATCTCAATTGGAAAATGTTGTTAAGGTAAATAACATGAATTGTACTTACTAGAGTACGGATTTTTAGGTCGTTAAAATGTGATTTTAGGTGCCTAAAATAGGCTTAAAAGTGTAGGAAATAGTCCCTAAAGAACGGGAAATAAGTTGTAACAAAAAATAATGTTTTCTTTAAAAACATGTTTCAAATCATCAGAAATTCACTTTTAGAATTTAATAATTTTAAATGTTTATATACCTTTACCACCACCACCACTACTACTACTAGAACTAGAAGAATAACAAATAATGTGTCTAGTTATACATAAACTAACCAATGAAATAGGAGACAAAGAGGAAGGCAGAAAATAGAAAAGACTGGAGAATGCTGAATTTGCAGTGAAATACCTGCCCTTGGGCAGAACAGTATGATTGAATGAATTATTATTATTGTAGTAAATTCTACTACATTACTCCTTCAGGTAAATGACAAACTTTGTGTAAGACACTTTTTCAATTACAGAAATTAGAAATATTGCGTGACAGATCATTACTAGATCAATATTGTGGAATGACTTACAGAAGGAATGAAGATTTTATGACAAAAATATATATTTATTGACCATCAATCTAATAGAGTCTATACGGGCTCGAACCCATACCTCTTTCAGTGAGATTTCGTTACCTGGCTCCTCTATCTTGGGGTCCTTAATTCGATATGTCCCTTAAAATTTTCCCATACCTAAATATAGCCAGTCTAAAATTATAACATTACCTTGCGTCAACTTTCAGTTAATTTTTAATTTTGCCTACCCTATAGTTCTAACAGTCATATGTTATGCATGTACTAATTAAGCCATGTGGTGCCTTCCAGCGTTTTACCCGGAGCTCCAGTCTTAATCACGTTTAGGTTACTCAGCTTTGGGGAACATTTTCGAATATTTCATGTTACATCTGAATTAATTTGCATAATTATAAAACTTTATGTTATAAAAATGTAGAGGCATGTCGCTCCCTTATGCATCGCAGATCTTCTGAAGCTGTATACAAATGAGACAGCGTGATGGATTTTTTTGTTTGTTTTTTATGTGTCTTTCTCATGTGTGGTGATGCCTTTAGGCTGTACGAATATAATATCTCAAACCATCTGTTTAAATGGGATGATGTTTCTATAGAAACTTAACTTTTAAACAAATGAAGTATTTCCAAACGCTGTTATTCCTCTCTAGAGTATTCCAAGTTAAGAAAAAAGCATTGAGCATATGGGGCTTTTCCATCAAATGACCAGTTGCTATAGAAACTCCTACTACCACAAATCTTCTACAGAGTGATTTATATAGAACTGACACATTTCTTTCTTTAATTATTCCGTTCGAAATTCATTCAATGACCCAATTTTAGCACCAAATTAAGCAGAATGTTCTGGAGTTTCGATTCCTTGTCACTAGATGCGCAGATGTTTATGTTTTATTCCTATTGTTGGCAGCACTGACCCAATTTTAGCATCAAATTAAGCAGAATGTTCTGGAGTTTCGATTCCTTGTCACTAGATGCGCAGATGTTTATGTTTTATTTCTATTGTTGGCAGCTGTTTTCGACATTTTGTGTCAACGTGAAAATGCAGTACACATTAAATCAACGACTCCTCCTTGTGAAGCAATACTGGATTACGAATTCAATTACAGCTACTCAAAGGGCATACTAGAGAGAATTTGGTGTTCGCAATCCTCCCGAAAGAAACACAATACTGGGACTGGTAAACAAATTGGAAACAACTGGATCTCTGGTTAGTGAAAAGGGCAAGCATCGTTCATCTAGGCTTCCCACGGTTGTTGTTGACGTAAGAGCACGACTGGAGCAATCACCCAAAAAATCATTAAGACGTTTGTCGGAGGAGACAGGGTACACCTACTCAATGTGTCAGAGAGCTGCGAAAAGTGCAGGCCTAAAGCCATATAGGGTTACGGTTGTTCATCAGCTACAAGAACCAGATAAGGATAAAAGATTGAATTATTGTCATTGTGGCCACCGAGATCTCCGGATTTGACAACGCCGGACTTCTTTCTATGGGGTTACTTAAAAGACAGGGTTTACGCTAAACGTCCCCAGACATTGGACGATCTGAAGCACAACATCACACAGGAGATTCAAGCTATTGACAACAGAGTCCTCCAACGAGTGGCGTGTTGAGTTGTGCCTTATGCAGGATGGAGGACATTTTCAACATTTGCTATAGAGGTAAATAATCTCCCAAAATTCCTCTACATTTTAGGTGTAATAAGTTGTCGCTAGCACAATTCGTTTTGAAACAATTAATGAAAGAAATGTGTCAGTTCTATATAAATCACTCTGTACAATGTACTAGGCAAGACCCATAAAACTAACGCTTTTTTCTTAATGTGGAATGCTCTTTAGCTCTCTGCAATGGGTGGAATCCGTATTGTTGATCAAGTTATAACTGATTAAGCAATCGGTAGGCGATATATAGGAAGACCGAGGAAGAGATGGGTACTTAAGTTAGACCTAGGAATACTTCGATACTTAAAGACAAAAATACTAATATTTTACTGAATGTCTTTAAAACTTTTGTGAAGTCTTCAACTTTGTGATTTTATACAGGGTTAGTTAAAAGTCCCGCACCACCTAAATAACTTTTGAAGCATACGGTTCAGTGACATGAAACTTCGTATGTGAGGATAACCGTATACTAAGAACTCAATAATGGTATTACCGAGTATTTTCTACTTCCTGTTTAACCGGAAGTAACTCCAACTCTCTTATTTTAAATGGAACATCCAATATATATTTTTTTTATTTTTTAATTAAGCTCATTAAGAGCTTTTCAAAAAGTACCCACACTTGATACTTTTGTACAAATTCAGTATTGCTAAATCAAGAAAACAGAAAAGTGTATCGAATATTAAAATAATAAATGCACCACCTAAATAACTTTTGAAGCATACGATTCAGTGACATGAAACTTGGTATGTGAGGATAACCATATACTAAGAACTCAATAATGATATTACCGAGTTTTTTCTACTTCCGGTTTAACCGGAAGTAACTCCAACTCTCTTATTTTAAATGGAACACCCAGTATATTTTTTTTTTTATTTTTGAATAAAGCTCATTAAGAGCTTTTCAGAAAGTATCCATACTTGATATTTCTGTACAAATTCAGTATTGCTAAGTCAAGAAAACAGAAAAGTGTATCGAATATTAAAATAATAAATGCACTACCTAAATAACTTTTGAAGCATACGATTCAGTGACATGAAACTTGGTATGTGGGAATAACCATATACTAAGAACTCAATAATGGTGTTACCGAGTTTTTTCTACTTCCGGTTTAACCGGAAGTAACTCCAACTCTCTTATTTTAAATGGAACACTCAATATATATTCTATTTTTTAATAAAGCTCATTAAGAGCTTTTCAAAAAGTACCCACACTTGATACTTCTGTACAAATTGAGTTTTTGTAAATAAAAATGGAAGTGGTGCAAGATATTCCTAAAGTCTGGTTAAATTATTCCTTAAATGGTTTCAATGATCGAGTGACACATTGTAAACCAGCTGAGGGCTATCAATTTGAACACATAATTTAGAAGGTGAGCTGTCTTTGTTTTGTTTTTGTTAAGGAAGGAGTATTTTATTATTTTAATATTCGATACACTTTTCTGTTTTCTTGACTTAGCAACACTGAATTTGTATAGAAGTATTGAGTGTGGGTACTTTTTGAAAAGCTCTTAATGAGCTTTATTCAAAAATAGAAATATATATTGGGTGTTCCATTTAAAGTAAGAGACTTGGCATTACTTCCGGTTAAACCGTAAGTAGAAAAAACTCGGTAATACCATTATTGAGTTCTTAGCATATGGTTTTCCTCACATACCAAGTTTCATATCACTGAACCGTATGCTTCAAAAGTTATTTAGGTGGTGCGGGACTTTTAACTAATCCTGTATATTCACTGTTAAAATACTTCCAGAGTCATAATGTTGATATATTCAAGTTATGTAATCAATTGTATTAAAATTTTGTAAAATGCCATTTATGTATAATTTAAAAAGCAATGCTGCAAATTATCCTAGTGAGGAAAAGTAGTGCTGCAAAGTTACTTTTTGACACTCATCTTGAATTTTTTTTATTGCAGTGCAACAAAAGTAGGTCTTTCAATTCTAAAATCAGGTGGAAAATTTCCACACTACATTATGGTACTATTAAAAAATCAAATTCATCGATTTCGGTTGGTTCTGAACTGTCCAATCTCAGAAGCAACTGCTAGAAAATTAGAAACAAGTCCATCCAAGAATAAAATCATGATGATGATGATGATGATGATGATGATGATGATGATAATGAACACATGAAGTTTTAATGGCTACTTTCGTATTCACAAAAGGAAGTAGATGGAAATATACTAGAGATGTGTTACCAGCAGTTCTCTGCCAGTACCATGCCTTTTGTTATTTCATATTTATTGTAAGGTAGGTGTCCCTGATATGGCCATGCTAAGGTTTGAGAATTTTTCTAGCCGCCATTTTGAAAAAAAAATTGTAAACCACTTTTTTCTTACTCGTTCTCAGTCTAATGGACTTTCTCAAAACAATTTCCTTTCCCGATAAAAATAGCTTTAATTGTCCAAAAAGTCCCAAATTCCAAAAGTCTACCTAGTGGCCATATCAGGAACATGGCCACCCTTGTTCCATGTTCTACAGATCGTGATTGTTTTCAGTTTGATAGCGCAGTTGTGTTAAAATTAAATAATTTTGGTGTAAAATGAATAGAAATGACACTTAATAATTTTTTTGTAATTCAAAAGTGTAGTCAAAACAGGTTTTTCCATAAAAAATTAAGTTGTTCTTGAAATACAAAATTTTTGCGTAATCCCAGCTATAAGGCATGTAAATTTGTCAGATGAAAAAATAAAATGAAATGAACTTGATATGGCCATGGTGCATTTGATATGGCATTATCAGGAGCAGGTAAGCTTTCACGAAAATCGTTTGATTATGAAGAACTCGTAAAAGATACGCCATCAACTACAAAACCAATCAACAGAACATTAAAAACTGAATGGAGTACGATGGTTTTCATGAAACAAGTCTTTGAAAAACATGCATAAAACAAAGGAGACTTACCAGAGAAAAATAAGAAGAGGTCACATGAAAAACGCAAAACAGGCAACTGACGCCATATTGCTCAACCTGACTGGATGGAAAACGATCAAGTGACATACCAGGATGCCCTTTCACTGGATGCTGATGCAATTTAGCGGATTTTTTTGTTAACTAACTCACAATAGGGAGGGTGGCCATATCAGGAACATGGCCATAACAGGAGCACCCACCTTATTACAGTTGGTAAGAGAACTCTTAACACAGGATTTGCACATTGCACTTTTGTGGGGGACTAATATTACGTGCAGCATCTAGAGAGTTTTCTGCTATAAAGATGTCTCTCCTTAGTGCATATCACGTCGTTCTTAGTATTCTAGAATTACCATTATAGTACGGAGCACTAAGTCGTAAAGGGTTCTTAAGCCCTTTTAACTTATCTCTTCATTAGCAGTAAGCGGAGTGTACTCCGTATTAGCCTGCAGAGAGATTGACTCTGGGTAAAAGCACGCTGGTTTGACCCCGGACAGAGTCGTGCGATATTTATCTTCACTGTAACATCGTCAACAGTGGAGAATTGTATTAGTAGGCCTATATAATGTTTCCCACACAGAAGAATTACTAGCTCATTTTGCACAACCGTGTTAGTGTTAGAATTTTTATATTGCTGGGTTTTGCATCTTGTCGTAGGAGCAAAAACATCCGAAGTTTCAATCCATCATCAGGGAACGCACGGAAAGAGGAATCTATCTGTTAGGATTTTTTTATCAAGATCTTTCATATTGAACTACATGAAATTTTTCCTCAGAAGAATCAAACTAATGTGACATTAAATTCTCTTGGATATATTTGAAAAACGGTTTCGTTTTATATGTAGAAAGGTAAGAACTGTTACATAATTCTTACACCTGGAAAGGACAGAGATAGAGAGGGGGAAAGGAGAGAGAATGTTCAATTCGTTTACTGCTGAAGTATTCAAATTTTCATATATTGCTAGGTATGAACATATTCCTTATAGGATGAAAGAGTAATGGAACGGAGAAAAATTCCCTCCGGCGCCGGGATTTGAACCCGGGTTTTTAGCTCTACGTGCTGATGCATTTAGCCACTAATCCACGCCGGATACCCACCCCGGCGCCGGACAGAATCGTCTCAGTTTAAGTTCCAACTCTTGGGTTCCCTCTAGTGGCCGCCCTCTGCACTACGTCATAGATGCCTATGAACATAGGACCGAAGTCCACACATGTGCTGAGGTACACTCGTTATGAGTGACTAGTTGGCCGGGATCCGACGGAATAAGCGCCGTCTTAATGAATGAGTGAATGGATGGATGAATGAATTTTTTTAGTAGGTTATTTTACGACGCTTTATCGACATCTTAGGTTATTTAGCGTCTGAATGAGATGAAGGTGATAATGCCGGTGAAATGAGTCCGGGGTCCAGCACCGAAAGTTACCCAGCATTTGCTCATATTGGGTTGAGGGAAAACCCCGGAAAAAACCTCGACCAGGTAACTTGCCCCGACCGGGAATCGAACCCGGGCCACCTGGTTTCGCGGCCAGACGCGCTGACCGTTACTCCACAGATGTGGAGCGAATGAATGAATGAGTGACCGGATGGATGAATGAAGGAATTAAGTAATAATTGAGGGGATGAAGGAGTGAATTAATGGATGTATGAATAACTGAATTAATTAATAATGACTGAATAGATAAATGAATGAATGAACGGACGAACAAACGAATGAATAAATGACCGAGTGGTTGGATGGATGAATAAATGAATGAGTGAGTGGATGAATGAATGAATGAATGAATGAATGAATGAATGAATGAATGAATGAATGAGTTAATGAAGAGGAAACGTGAGGAGAAACATTTAAAAAATAAACAATATAGTGTGTCCTTTCAGAGCAATTTTGGGCTCAGAGAAAGTAAGTTATCTATGTGAGCTCCAAGCCTGTTGGCCACTTGTCTCACTCCGATTTTTTACCGTTCCGCTTGACTCAGTATAGGCTAAGAGAATTTTGAGGACGGATCTGAGGAATCGTCAAATATAAACCCTGTTGATTCATGATTTAAAAGAGAGACAGACTTAATCAGACTTACATCATTTCATCAGTTGAAGAAAACTATATAACAGTTATTCCAACACACGCACTGAGGACTGGCATTTGCCGCATTGCAGTATTATAGATGGGGTGGCGTTTTTGTGGTGGGAAATAACGTATACATTCTGTTTTTACTTTAATTTTTAATAATCCCATTTACCTGTGTATAAGTAATGTTTTGTTTTCTTCCATTAGGTTGCTAATTAATGAAGACATTAGCGTTTAAAAACCCTCGTATTATGTATAGGTATAACTATAATAAATATCGAAACAGTATATAAAAATAGGCTATGTGTATTATAGAACAAGCGAATGCAATGCGATAGAGTTAAACCTAGATATAAACTTAAAATCATATTTCGCACAGTTACAGCCATAATCACCGTACAGGTTGATGGAAATACAATAATTTGTCTCTGTGTAAATAGCTCCATTTAAACCAATGCTTCATAAATAGTGAAAGAAAAAAAAATTATATTTCATACTCTAATCTAAACTTTTCCTGTTACAACCAGTGCCAGCGTTTTTGGCGCGTGTCCTTGAGTAAAAAGTAAGTGAGCACTTGTTGCCAAAGCAATTGAGAACGGTACCACCCAACACATCACTTCAGCAATCTGCCAATCACAGTTGACAGTCTTATTGGCCACTGACTGCGTCAAAGGCAAGACACTCGCACTTTCCGATTCTGGAGTGTGTCCTTGAGTACACTGTCCACTCAGTGGCATCTGTTGCCACTTCGACTGAAAGTGGTATCACCTGCTAAACAGATATGACGTCAGCAACATGCCAATCACAGTCGTCAGTTTCTCGCCTACAGACTTTGACAGAGATAAGATACTCGCTCTCAACGTTCTCATTACTTATTTCACGCGCCAGAAACGGTGGCTTTGGTTATACCAGCATGGGAACAAGGATTTCCACGATGTGTAACATGCATTGAACACCAAAAAATTGCTGTATTTCAGAATGATTTGGTAAAATTTTCATATTTCATAAAAAATCTTTCGCATTTTAATCACTGAACACAATAACGAGAATTACAACTATCACATCATCCTGAAAAGTTTATCGGTACATCTTTGCTGTGCTGGGACTCCTGGGAGTAGCCATATTGTATGAATTGAGAGTACACGTGTCGGTTGCTATAGTAACCATTATGCTCTATTGCTTGCTATTCAGTGTCTATAGGCATATTCTCATTTGAGCTGCATATGACTCGAAACTGTGAATTATCTCGCTTGACTCATCATCACTCGAGAATTTTTCCAATTTAACTTGTCGAAAGCTTCATCGTTGATGGATTGAGATTGTGGCTCCGTTCATTTCGAATCGTTTGACACTACTGTGAACGTTCTATCGCTTCGCATTCTCAAGTTACACTGCCTCGACCGCCGCGGACTCGACAATTAATGCCTCAAATTTCCTCCTCCCGTGTGTCGCTAGATGACGTCACCCGTCACTCAAGATCACTTGGATACATTGATCTTTTGTCTGTAGATCCTCGTTTACTTCTTTGAAATATGTCGTGTAGTTTAGAAATTATAGGCGCGACAAAACCAGCCTGAAAGTGTGTCGGTCAACTTTCCGGGATGACATCCTAGTATTGTACTGAACTTATGAATGTATCCACGTCAAGAATTGAAATAATTATGAAAGTAAAAATGGTGGACCCGCGAAATCAAAACGTGCTAAAAAAAAGAAAGAAGATAAAATCATGTAAGAGAGAGTATACAAAGCAAAAAGAAACGACAAACAATTTTACAAGATGTAGTAGCTATTCTTCATCTAATGTAATTATGAACATTAAATCCAGACGTTTGAGATGGACAGGGCATTTAACACGTATATCTGAATCCAGAAATACATAATAGTGTGTTAGTTGGAAGACTTGAGAGAAAAAGACTTTTGGGGAGGCCAAGATAATATTAAAATAGATTTGAGGGAGGTGGGATATGATGCTAGGAACTGGATTAAACTTGCTCAGGATACATACTGATGGCGGGCTTATGTGAGGGCGGCAATGAACCTTTGCAAGCCATTTGCAAGTAAGTAGTAGCTATAAATAATATTGTAATTACATCAACTGTAAATGTGCGAATCATAATACGGTCAATGTTAAACAAGGCAATGTTGTAAATAACATTTGTGCGAGATCGTGCGTATTTGGTTGTTTTCCGCACAGAACCAATACGCGGTAAGTGTGAAATACCACATTCAGTATTCCCAACGTAACACACATAACAATTTCCCTCTTCTTACAGCTTAAGCGCGACATTCATTTTACTGCTTTAGGCTTTTAACATATTACTTTTAGAGACGTTTAACATAGTAATAATTATAAATTGGAAACTTACCACTGCAATTTCACCTAAATTGCAATGTTAATTATTGTTTTTAGATATTTGCAAAAATTAAGTAAAGTCTACTACTCCACGAAAGCTATTGTATTCCTGATACAAGTAACATTAAGGAAGCCGTGAAAAAATCAACAAGACTCCAGATGCCGATGTTATTACTGCAATATGTTATAAAAATAATATTGTTAAAATATTAAAATGAAAAAATAAATCATTACATAACCTTACCGTTTGTTTTAAGTTCGCATTTATAGACTGGGGGGAAAAAAAGACAGACGTATATCACGGCCTGCTGGAGTATAGATATTTTTGTTTTCTAAAGTTGCCGTCATTAAACAGAAACCAAGATGGAGATTTCATTGCAACTAATTAGAAATTCGTCTTTCAGGTATGTAATAAACGATCTTCGCACAAAATAATGTACGATACACGAGCGGTATGTTTGTTTTCATGTTCTCGGAAATTAATAAAGCTCAACTACGTTTCGCTTTTTCAATCTTTTCCTCGAACATGAAAACGTCAACATACCGCTCTTGTAACGTATATTACTATTTAGATTTTTAAGAAACGTTTTATTAGCAATAAGTTTTGTTATACCTTTTTATCCACTTTGATTATGTAATGTGTATTGTACATCACTAATAAAAATGTTGTAAACACATTCATTACGCAGCTAGTTGGGTAATGATACTGTTATTACTAGGGAAAGGAAGTGCATGCATTTGCATGTTTGTTTTCTATCGTTGTGTGAATATGCTGAAAGATTATCTACATGAATCACAAATTCCTGAATACAATGATATTACTTTTATTGTGCATAAGAGTGCGAATTTTGCCTTTATTTATAAAAGCATCATATTTTAACATTTATGCAGGGAAACTGCATATTATGTATGTTTATTTGTTTTTCCCTCATTTTTAAAAGTGTGTAACTTGTGAACATGACTAATTTATGTTTATGAATTTTGAACGTAACGATGACGCCCTCATAGGGAGCCTCTCCAGTTAGCAATTGGTATTCCTTTACTGCAGTATTTAGCAGATTTCGATAGAACAATATCCAGTTTAACATCAGTTCCAGGAAATGTAGGAGATAAAGTGAACGAGAAAACAGCAAATATTCTTTCCAAAAACCCTGGCTTTTATCAACTTAAAGAAATTAAAGATATTCTCGAAGGAAAAACACCAAAAAACAAAAACAACAAAATTTTCTATAGAACAGCTCACAGCTTTTGTGGAAGCCCCTCTTACTTCTTATGATGTAGAACGAAGTTTTTCGCGCTGAGAGACAACAGGCGAAGATGACAACAGAAAACATACGTCATTGCTTATACATCTTGATTACACAACTTTTAACACTGTATCACTTCGGAATATGTATGGTAAGACTTTCCTGTGTTAAATTCAACGTACCTCGTTTACATGTTCCGACCTATTTATTGGTCATCTTCAGAACTGGTCATTGTTGGTCTTGGCGCCACTTGTTCTGTTTCCTGTGAGGGTGTGTTCTTGTTGTATAGTGTAGAGTCAAAGAGTGTGTGTGTTTTGAAGTTGAGTTGTGTCTTAAGAATTTCGTTGGGGTGTGTTTTTGTGTGTCTGTATATTTCATATTGTTCTAGTGTGTTTAGTTTCTGCCTTTTTGTTTGGATGTGTAGTATTTCCATGTCTGTGTTGATGTCTCTATGGCTGTGGTTAGCATTTGTGATGTGTTCTGCATATGTGGAGGTGTTTTGTAATTTTGTTATGGCTGTGAGGAATTACTTGTCAATAAGTTTATTACGTACAATATATTTAACTTTATTTCAATCGGTAATTATATATGGAATTATAGGATGGGGTAGCTCATTTAAATCCAATTTTAATCCACTTTATTTATTACAGAAGAAAATAATTAAAATATGTCTTCATAAACCTATTGATTTTCCATCTCATAATTTGTTTCTAGACTTTAATGTACTTAACGTAAGACAAATTTATTATATTGTATTAATAAAATTCATACATAAAAATGGAAATAATTTTGAATTGTATTCTCATAGTTATGAAACAAAAGGTATGAATTCTTTAAGATTGTTTGAACCAAAATGCAATACTGTTACAGTATTTAATCATAGTAGTAATTTAGACCCAAGAATATATAACAAATTTATGTTTAAATATCCTAATCTTGTCAATTCTAATAGTTCTAGTATTAAATTTAAAAAGTTATGTATGGATTTTATAAAAATTTAAAAATTGTAAATTTAAATTTATATACTATAATTGAAAATTGTATTGTATAATTATTAATTATAATTGTATTGTATAATTATTAATTTCAATTCAGGAATCCGCCCCTGAGCACGAGTTCTACTCTTTCAGGGGCGAGCTAAAGTTTCTCTGCATATTTTATATTTTATGTTACAATTATTAGCATAATAATAAATAAATAAATAAATATCTTACGCGGGATTTCGATGTAGGCCTACTAAACATTAAATTGCAGAATTTGCAGCATTTTCAATATCTGAATCCTCGTTTGAAGTCATTTTATCAATGTTTGTTTATTTCTTCTAGTAACGCTGCTCTTCTGTTATAAACAAAAACCTGTAGTGTTCTAAACTAATAAAACAAACATAAACGAATCGCCTGTCGCAGGAAGAGGCTAGTAACAATACAATCGCCTCTCCACAAAATAAGTTACATGTTCAAAACTAATAAAAATAATACAATTACGCTTATTTAAAAAGTAGCGTTGTACGATACATTTATCGCAACTTAATTTTGTGCGAGACCGTGCGTATTTGCTTGTTTTCCGCACAGAACCAATACGCGGTAAGTGTGAAATACCACATTCAGTATTCCCAACGTAACACACATAACAATTTCCCTCTTCTTACCGCTTAAGCGCGACATTCATTTTACTGCTTTAGGCTTTTAACATATTATTTTTAGAGACGTTTAACATAGTAATAATTATAAATTGGAAACTTACCACTGCAATTTCACCTAAATTGCAATGTTAATTATTGTTTTTAAATATTTGCAAAAATTAAGTAAAGTTTACTACTTCACGAAACTTATTGCATTTCTGATACAAGTAACATTAAGGAAGCCGTGAAAAAATCAACGAGATTCCAGATGCCGATGTTATTACTGCAATATGTTATATAAATAATATTGTTAAAATATTAAAATGAAAAAAATAAATCATTACATAACTTTACCGTTTGTTTTAAGTTCGCATTTATAGACTGGGGGAAAAAAAAAAGACAGACGTATATCACGGCCTGCTGGAGTATAGTAAACACAGAAAACATTTTACAGCAACAATGTTTAAGAAAGATATTTTGGTGTTCCGAAGTTGGCGTCATTAAACAGAAACCAACATGGAGATTTCATTGCAACTAATTATAAATTCTTCTTCAGGTATGTAATAAACGATCTTCGCACAAAATAATGTACGATACATGAGCGGTATGTTTGTTTTCATGTTCTCGGAAATTAAAAAAGCTCAACTACGTTTCGCTTTTTCAATCTTTTCCTCGACCATGAAAACGTCAACATACCGCTCTTGTAACGCATATTACTATTGCAATACTCGACTGGTTATCAAATTCGTGTTCTAATATGAAACGTTACGAAATTCATATTGTAAATAAGTGTTGTCGCCTACTGTGGATATCAAGTGAACTTCATTACGTACCAAGAATAAAGACGTTTCATGCAATTCGAGAGATTTCATACATCTCCTGTCAATTTCTGTATGTGGATATATTGCTGGATTTAAAAACCGCACTGTTATTTGAAATTTACAATTTGAAAACAATATGAGAATGGCAATTTCCAATATACAATATATTTGATAATTGAGGCTTGTGAACTTTATAGGTTTGCTGCATCACTAATTAAATATACTCCCTTCAAATGTTATAAATTTGGAGAATAAAGCGGTTAAAGTGTGTTAGGGTTGAGCCAAAACGCTACCGATATTGGTACTATTAATTGGAAAACTAAAGCTGACTTTTGACGCGTATGATGACTGAATAAAAGCTCAACAGAGGGAATTGATTGACTTAACAAACATCAATGCTGCCTACGCATGACTGTCTCCGTAGCGAAATGTGACAAATCAAGCATTCAGAATTGATGTACAGTTCCAATTAATATGCAGATGTGAGATGTTGAATATTTAAAGTGACGTTTCAGTGGTTAAAAATGAAAGAAGTGTTGCAGGCCAAGTGACGCGGGCTTCAGTTATCGAAATATTTATGTAAAAAAAAAAAAAATCACATATGACGTATCATAGACTCCAGAATTTAGAGAGCTGTAATAGAAAATTCACAGAGAAGTACGAAAGTGTATATTCGCGATTAAAAAAATCGTGTGCAAATATTGAAATGTCTTTAGCTCCAAAGATACAGCATTTTTTTTTACTTGGTTAGTTAACGACGCTATATCAATACTAGGTTATTTAGCGTCGATGGAATTGAAGATAACGAGATGATATATGGCGAGATGATGCCGAGGATTCGCCATATAATACCTGACATTCGCTTTACAGTTGAGAAGAACCTTGGAAAAAAAAACCAACGAAATAATCAGCCCAAACGGGGATCGAACCGATATGGCCTTCATCCTTTAACATTTTACTTTTTTCCTTAGTTATTTATCGACGGTGTATCAGCTACTAGGTT